>NC_085010.1:12419793-12512293 GCF_963854185.1 Sardina pilchardus | reverse complement strand
AGCCAACAAGAGCCGAGAGTGAAGAGTGACAGGAACCAAGTGGGGAGAGAGACAGATGCGGTGGGAAATGACCGTGAGTCGGCATCGAACCAGAGTCCCCGGCCCAGTCTTAACACAGCAAAACAAAATGCACACTCACGCAGAGGGGAAGACAACGCACGCTCTGGTTGCACGAGAATAGAGTGACATTTGGAACTTGAATGCTGGTGCTGATCCGATCCAGACGCAAGATGGAGCAGGCGATGCGTTTGTGAATGTGTGATGTCTTTCATGAGCGCTGGGACCTGTGGGTGGAGTGTGCTTTTGGCTGAATTACATTTCCCGAAATTGTGCACAGTCCAAGCGATTAAAGTCCAGAGTTGTCCTAGCAACACCACCTCCACAATGAAGAAAAGAAAGGTTTGCTTCAGAGCCGTGTGTGTGTGTGTGTGTGTGAGAGAGAGAGAGAGAGAGAGAGAGAGAGAGAGAGAGAGAGAGGCAGAGAGAGAGAGAGAGAAGCAAGTGAGGGGTTGGCAGTAGGCAAAGTCAGAAACTCCTCACCCAATCAGAAGTTAGTAACGGCACTGGTATTTCCTGTGGTATTTTTCCATTGGCCACCCAAAATGTTCCCTTTACTTTTGAGTGGTGGGCAAGAAGACACAATATTATGGGCGAGCTGATCCCTCCCCTGCCCATAGCTACTGCATACCTAAGATTCATGCCTACATATATTCAAGCATGCATTCCAAGAAACAGTTGCTATATCAAGTGCATATATATATAGCAGTAAACTAAACCAGCCAACAGGGATGGATGATAGGACATTAAACTATGGAGTGAGCCACTTGCAACAGCAGCCAAACAGGAAGTGACGTGGCATGCGCCTGCTCGTAAAAGTTATCCAATACCTACGTAATGATATAAGTAGCCTTAATGATAAGCCATGGCCACAGTATTACGACACGGCGTGGAGACGGGCAAAAGACCAGAGGTGAAAAATACCACGAGTAAATAAATAAAGTTCAACTTTCCGAAACGGAGCCAGGATGAGAGAGTACGACGAGATGACCTCCTTCTTGGGCACGTGGGGGCCCTTCCAGCAGCTGATCTTTCTCTCCCTCTCCGTCAGCATCCTGCCCAACGGACTGGTCGGACTTTACGTGGTGTTCGTGGCGGACACGCCGGCCCACGAGTGTCTGATCCCGCGGGAGAGCAACATCAGCGAGGGCTGGAGGAACGCCAGCATTCCCCTGGTGGAGGTGCAGGACAAGGGGCTGCAGAGGAGCTCCTGCAGCAGGTAGCCTATACCACCTGGAGCTGCTGAGGGATTACACACACACACACACACACATACATACATACGCACGCACACACACACACACACACACACACACACACACACACACACACACACACACACACACACACACACACACACACACACACACACACACACACACACACACATACATACATACACACGCACACACACACACACACACACACACACACCATCTTCACTGAGTGCTTACACGCAGGTACAGGCTGGAGCTGCTGAGGAATTATTCGCTGCTGGACTACGTGCCCGATGTGGACGTCAATGTCAGTCAGATTCCACAGGAGAGCTGTCTGGATGGATGGACATATGGGAAAGAGATCTACCAATCCACCATCATCACTGAGGTGAGCACACACACACACACACACATCTGCACACACTCATACCTGTACTCACTTTTGTGCTAACACATACTGTATGTATGCACACATTCACACACACATACATACACAAACACTCACATATGCAAACACACATGCATGCACATATTCGCGCGTGCACACACACACACACACACACACACACACACACACACACACACACAAACACACACACACACGCACGCACACACACACACACACGCACACACACACACCCTCTTCACTGAGTGCTAAAAGAATGAACTACAGCTACTTCCATGGACAGTCCTAACATAATAAAGGTCCTTTACGTAAACCAGGCATCATATCATTCATTCAACTTCATGAAGTGTTCAATGTTTTTTGAGTCTTTAACCCTGACTCAAAGAACGTTTGAATGTACACAGTTTCTAAAATTGTAAACGATGCACTGTTCACATGGTATAACTTACTGTAATTTGGAACACATGTACATACATCCAGTTCACCCCTCCATTTGAACTGAAACTAGATGCGCCAATTCCCAGCAGGTGGTTGGACTACAGAGTGAGCCTCTGTGCACAGCTTTTCGCCAAGATCCTTGAAAATATGTTGGTTTGCATCCAAATCTAATAATAAAAAAAAACCTTGGTAGTAAGGCATGTGAATGTTTCTTTGTGCTCCCAATCACACACAAATGTATAATTCAACAAATCGGTCCATCTGTATGATATGACACACCATGACAGGCCATGACTTATCTATTGATTTGACATGTAATGAACTCTGATCTATATAACTGAACTCGGATATTTATAGAATGAAATAGAGCCGGCCCTATCATGAGCGGCTGATAGGCATCACAAAGTGAGACCCGCCTGAGCAACAACAACCGTAGGGGGGCATTTCAGATGCATGGTCTGCCGATTGGGAAACCTGCCAATCCCATGCTGGCTGCCCACTGTTGGCATGGGAACGTCAATCAGTTGGGGCTAGAGAGGGCTCACACATGCACAGATAAAAAAAAAATACAGAACGATACACACAACAGACACACACACACACACACATGAATGAACACACACACACACACACACACACACACACACACACACACACACACTCAAAAATAGGGGTATGGTTGAGGTACATTTGTATTCTTTTAGGTAAAACTTTTGACTCTGTACCTTATAAGAAACACAATTGAGCTACTAAAGCTCTAATGTGTACCATGTTGGGACCATTAATGAACCTGTATTAAATACACTCACAAAGGGACCATATTTGTAGGGGTACAAAAAGTTCATGGGCTGCCACTCAAAAGTTGTTGGGGGAGGAACACACCTCTCTGTTACATTGGTCCGCGATTATAAAATTCCAGCGAGATGAGAACTTTATTGCACGACACAGCAGACGTGGGGCTTTCCAACGAGCAACTTTATAAGTTACACAAGGACGCACATTGCATGCTCATACCAATTGTAGGCTATATGCCTTAATGACATTAAATTAAGAAGTATTTCCTGATTGGGGAAACTTTTAGTTTATTTTTCTTTCAGTCCATGGTTCCATAATACCATTCGATCTTGCTGCAAATTATCAGACTTGAGAAGCACGCATCGCATCAGCCACTTCGCAGCTCAGTAGCCGAATTTTCTGTCGAGGAGGCCAGCAGTTCGAGAAAAAAGCTGCAGATCATAGACAGAGAAAGCATATGCTCTGTGAAAAGAACACAACTGCATGTCAAGTGTAGCCGAGGGTCTGTCTACGCAGAAACAACAAGTGCATTTCTACATGTCCGTGACAAAATGTGGGGGATAGAATTGCGTTTCAGGGGATGCTGCAAATTATATCTTTCTCTTCTAAAGACAATTATGTGTAGGCTACGATATAAATGACAAAAAATTAACGCCATATTTATTTTAACCAACCCGACCAAACATGACCCGAATATCATTACAAATATTTTCTCTTGACCCATAACCCGCTCGATTAGGATCAGCCCGAGCATCACTGGTACCCATCAAGGTCCACTGGTGTACGTGCAGTGACTGAAATGTACCTGAATATGTCATTGCCACACACTCTAAAAAATGCAAGTACCAGTGTGTACCTAGGTCGGTACACTCTCAGAAAAGAAAGTACAGAATTGTACTTTTAGATGTACAACAGCTTGTGGCTGGGGCAGTACCCTCAAGGGGACACAAATTGTACAACACAATTGTACAATAGTACACACACACACACACGCACGCACGCACACACACACACACACACACACACACACACACACACACACACACACACACACACACACACACACACACACACTCACACACCACATGTATGGTTAGGTGAAATTTGCTGTGCAGGTGTGTGTGTGTGTGTGTGTGTGTGTGTGTGTGTGTGTGTGTGTCTGCCCCCTCCTCCTGATGGCTCTTGTCTGTTGCAGTGGGACCTGGTGTGTGAGAACGAGTACAAAGGGCCTCTGGCCTCCTCCATCTACTTCCTGGGGGTGCTGGCCGGCACGTTTGTCTCTGGACAGTTCTCCGACAGGTCTCTGCCACACACACACACACACCACCAGCATGGCTACACACACACGCATGCACGCACACACACATACACACACATGCACGCACATTCACAAACACACTCACACACACCCATGCACTGCAATTGTGTTGATATTATCTGATATTACTGTAAATTCTCCACAAAAAGGTCAGTAGTGGCTAATGCTTTCATTATAGCCTGTATGTATATCACTGCTATGGAGGAGGAGGGGACTAAAAATCAGGCATGGGAAAATCAGGCGTGGAAAAATCAGGTGTGGAAAAATCAGACGCCTGTAAATCAGGCATGGAAAAATCAGACGTCTGTAAATCAGGCGTGGAAAAATCAGGTGTCTGTAAATCAGGCGTCTGTCTGTCTGTAAATCAGGCATGGAAAAATCAGGTGTCTGTAAATCAGGCGTGGAAAAATCAGGCGTCTGTAAATCAGGCGTGGAAAAATCAGGTGTGGAAAAATCAGGCATGGAAAAATCAGGTGTCTGTAAAACAGACGTCTGTAAACCAGGCATGGAAAAATCAGACGTCTGTAAATCAGGCGTGGAAAAATCAGGTGTCTGTAAATCAGGCGTGGAAAAATCAGGCGTCTGTAAATCAGGCGTGGAAAAATCAGGCGTCTGTAAATCAGGCCTGGAAAAATCAGGCTCGGAAAAATCAGGCGTGGAAAAATCAGGCTTGGAAAAATCAGGCTTGGAAGTCACATAGTACATACCGTTATATATGATTATCTCCCTCAACAATGGAATTCTCTTCTCTGATTGGCTGATGGGGTGGCCATTAACTTCGTATAACCTGCTACCTTTGAAGTAGTTCCCGTAACACTCTTGAATATTAATTCACCAAACTCGTTGCGAAGTTTAAATGAACTGTCACGTAGCATCCAAGCTGAAATACAGACGTGCAGAACCATAGTAACATTGTAGCATATGACGGAGGTGGATTGTAGCTAGTTGGATGCCATGTACTGTAGGCTATAAAAGTAGCGATCTTTCAAAGTTAAAGTTAATCAGAATCGCACGTCGCCGGAGTTCTAGACCTCCACCTAGCCATTATTTCCATCGAACCGGTCACCTCGTCGGCCGTTATCCCTTACTTAAATGAGTCATTACCGGTCAAACAATGTATTTTTCGGCCGCCCTAGTGGTCTGTAGCGGTAGAACCACGCTTGCAATTTCAGGAATCCTCGGGCACGCACCCATGGACCAGGAAGTCTCAAGTGAGGTCTCGATCATGCTCATGAAAAAGCAGACTGACCGATTGAGGATTTTACACACGCTAAAGGACTATACATGCTAAAGCTGTAGGGGAAGCTCTGCAGAGAAATATGCAAGCATAAAACGAGAAAAAACGAAAAGCGGTGACGTAGACTCGCCAGAGAAGTGTAGGGCTACGTCAGCATTCCAATAGCATTTTGCACCAAAATGGCATGGCATGTTTCAACCTGTAGAGGGTGTGGAGAGCTGTATCTCCAATACAAAATCATACGAAATGTTTTCTCGGGAAACACGATACACAATATTAACCCTGGTAGTGGTGTAGGTCACCACTTATGAGTAATTTCACGCTGGATAGTACCGTTCTTTCCAGTAGCGTCTCAGTTAGTTTGCTCCTCAGTATGCGTCCCTACATAACATAACTTCCGGAAAATGCTTCTGTTTGTTGCCTGTCCTTAGCGGTGGTTTCCTAGCAGCTATTCTACCATGAAGGCCTGATTCAGGCAGTATCATCTTAACAGTTGTTCTAGAGATGTGTCTGCTGCTAGAACTGTGGGGCATTGACCGGTCTCTAATCTGAGCTGCTGTTAACGTGCGATTTCTGAGGCTGGTGACTCGGATGAACTTATCCTCCGCAGCAGAGGTGACTCTTGGTCTTCCTTTCCTGGGACGGCCAGTTTCTTTGTAGCGCTTGATGGTTTTTGCGACTGCACTTGGGGACACTTTCAAAGTTTTCCCAATTTTTCGGACTGACTGACCTTCATTTCTTAAAGTATACTGTATATGAATGAACACACCTCCACACATAAATACATCTTCCCAACATCCATCCATTGCAAACACTTTCACAATTCTTGTACTGTATGTGCGTGTGCATGTGTGTGTGTCTGTGTTGTATACGTATATGTCCTAAAGGTATGGAAGGCGGCCTGTGCTGTTTGCTACTATGGCCATACAGACGTTGACCATCTTTGTCCAGATCTTCTCCCCCAGCTGGGAGGCCTTCAGCGCCATCTTCTTCTTCGTTGGCTTCAGTGGTTTCTCCAATTATGTCATTGGCTATGTGCTCGGTATGCTTTTAAAGTATATGAGTATATTTTTAGGCTACTTTTTTGTCTTTCATTATGACAGAACAGTAAAGGGACTGACAGGGGCTGCAAACGGGAGAGAGAGATGGGGTGGAATGATCCAGGTCAGACTCAAACCTGATTTCCAGTGGGCACTTGGATTGTTGTTATTTTCATTTTTTTTAAAGAAAAACATATTGTGAGCGTGTCCATATGGTGTTTTTGTATGAGCGTCTGAGATTCCAAATATCTACAGTGCTTCACACCAATCTGGTTAATGCCTGTCGTTTTCCCCCATGTTGTCCGACAGGCTCTGAGATCCTGAGCCCAGCCACCCGTGTGGTGTTCTGTTCCCTGGGGGTGTTCATGGCATCCGGGGTGGGGCAGATGCTCTTGCCCCTGTGCGCCTACTTCCTGCGGGACTGGAGGCTCCTGATCATCCCCATGGCTGCTTCAGGGATCCTCTACATCCCCCTGTGGTGGTGAGGCGAACATAGACCTGCACACACACACACGCACGCACGCACGCACGCACGCACGCACGCACGCACGCACGCACACACACACACACACACACACACACACACACACACCTCTTTCTAATGGGTCCCTTTATGGGAAATGTATTTTTTTTCTTCCTTGGGTCATGCCTGACATTCGCTGAAAATTTCAGCGAAATCCATCCATCTCTTTTTGAGTTATCTTGCTAACAGACAGACAGACAGACAGACAAACAAACAAACAAACGCTGGCCCCCGATGAAAACATAACCTCCTTGGCGGAGGTAATAATGACAGGTCAACAAAAAAAGGAGAGGGGGTTACTTACTGGAAACAAGTGCAGTGATCTTAAAGGTGCAGTCAGGGATTTCACAGGAAGTTGACCAAACAAAACACGCCAAAGAGGTAGCTCAGTGCTCCCCTTCAGTATTGAGAATTTCCACTCAGAGTTTCAGTTTTTGTGTCGGGGCAAGCTGCCTCTACTTTGTTTATTTCCACTTTTTGGAGCCTGGGGTGCTTCATGTATGTGAGTGCTGTGTTTGTGTGGCTGCTGGAACACTGGAATTTTCCTTTGGGAATGAGTAAAATCTGTCTCTCTCTGTCTGTCTGTCTGTCTGTCTGTCACCCTCTGGTGGTAAGAGTCCATGCTGGTTCCTGAATGTGTTCCACACACTATATAATGATCCCTTACCCGTGCACTGAAGCAGCAGTGTTGAGAGTGACTAAAGCCCTTTTCACATATGAAAGAGATTAGTGATGAGAAACCATGGAATGTTAATGTAATTCAGTCATTACATCATTTGCGGTTTTGATTATTTGCAATCAGATCATCCAAGCTCCAGAAAAGCCTCCCTTACAACATTATATCTGCTAGATCAGTGGCAGCTTCTCAATCTAGCCTAACATTTTCATAAAATTGCCTTCCGTCTATGTGCCTGCTTATTACGTAATTTTAATTGTTTAATTTAATATATTTTTAAAACAGTATTTTATTCCAATGGTATACGCTATGGTATACGCTGTTTTCCTTTTCTCATCACCATTTTACAGTTTTTCTCAATTGTTTACACACAATTTCTGGTACTTGAGACACAATTCCAATAATATGTAGCTCATGCACCAACCTCCTGAACCGATTCTGCTGAACTATAAGCACATTTCTGCTTTACACTCAAATTGCCGTTCTAAAACACACTGTTTTCAAAACTTTTCACACAATTCTCTGCATTTTCATGAAGAAAATGTCTTGTTCTCTCAAGGAACACACTGCCATTCAAATTCTAAAGCTAACTGCCCTACCAGGCACACTGACTCATCACATGGGCAAACACCTGTCACACAGTTTTACAATTATCAATCACAACTTCAGTATACAGTAGTAGTAAAGGCAGAGGCAGAGCCATAGGAGTGAGAGTAAGAAGAGGAGGACGGGGAGGCCAAGGACCGTAATCTCCGATGAGATCCGAGCCACTAGAACATTGCAGTGCTGCGTATCAATACAGTACAGTACAGTAGTACAGTACAATACAGCTCAATGAGCGCAGTAGTACAAGATTGCCTGTTGCCTGTTCTGTAGGACTGTAAATATAAAGTATGTTTCAAGTATTTGGGGAAAGTATTCCTACTTTGTATTCCTGCACAGTTTACAGTATTTTACTATTTGTTTGGCAGCTGAAGGATTACCAACACAAGGGCTTCTGTCTCCTGAACAGGAAACTGAAATCATGAGCTTTGTCCTAGAAGAAAACGCCATAACATTACAGCAAATACAAAGAAAAATAATAGAAAACAATGAGATATTTAAAAATATTGATAGGGTAAGCATATCAACATACCGTATCAGCTTATCTACTGTTTGTAGTACTGTTTGTAGGGTAACACTGAACAAAAAAAGGCCCAAGTCATTATGATGAATGAAGCGTTTTCAATTCATTGCAGTGTTTTACACTGAGCACATCAGTGTTCAAGTGGTCCTTATAAATGTCTTGATACAGTATATGATGGTTTGTGTGTGTCTCTTGAGAACAAAAGAGCATTTTGAGGAGAAATGACATTGTTTTGAAGGTAAAGTGTCATTTTGCAGGAGAATTGCGGGGTTTTGCCCATTGTGTGTGTTGTTTTGGATTTGTGTGTAGAGTTCTGAGAGTATGTGTGAGAGAAATGTGTGTTAACAATCGAGAAAAACTGTAATCTTATACTGAGTTTAGCTTAATCTTTGAAAGTTCACTCTTTTACTTGTTATCATTTTTATTACTAGTATCATTGTAATTATTGTTTTTCTGTAAAGCACTGTGCTCAGTGCTATAAAATAAAGACTGGTGGTAACGTGAGGTGTCAAAACTAGTTTAAACCTTTGATGGGACATGCGACGGGCTTACAGTACAGAAACAGTGCGACATTGGGGGCACTGCGGTGCAGCAGGCTACAGCGCTCGTGCCATGTACGGGTCGGAGTGCCCACTGGGACCCAGGTTCAAATCCGGCCTGCGGTCATGTCCTGATCACACCCCATCTTTCTCTCCCACTTGTTTCCTATCTACCTCTGCACTTTCCTATCACAATTAAGGAAAAAAGGCCAAAAAAAATACTTAAAGAAAAAATAATAATAAAAAAAAAACAGCGTGACATTGGCCTCCTCTCTCCCTCTCCCTCTCCCGCCCCTGTCAGGCTGATCCCTGAGTCGCCCCGCTGGCTTCTGTCTCAGGGGAGGGTGGAGGAGGCTGAGGCCATACTGAGGGACGCAGCCAGGATGAACAAGGTCACCATGCCTGAGGTCATCTTCACACCCGATGAGGTAAACCTGCACTGGATTGGTCCACACCTCTGCACTACCCCAGGAGGCAGAAAGGTTTAATCGTCTTGTGTTTAAAGTTACGCAATGCAGTTCTTTTACCTTTAAATAACAGATTCAAACTCATTTTGAGGCCGCACTGACATACAATAAAGAGAATGGAGTCTGGAACGCTTGGTTGAACACTATGTAATGTTTTGTGAAGAATTTGGGACTGAATGTAGCCTGGCTATCATCAGACTAAGATCAATCTTTTAAGACTGAACATTAGTCTGGGGAGTCTGCGCTGTAGAGGCATGATCAATGGGCATAGTTCAAATGACTCTGTAACCATTTGGATAGTCCTATAACCAATCAGACCAATGATCCGGATGCACCTGGTGGATAAGCTAGTTTGTGATTGGTTCAAGTAAACGTGGACAGGAAGCAGGAGAGATAAATGTGTAGGTTTTCAGCCTGAGCTGCAGGGTGAAATCTAGTCGCCGGCAGATTGGGCTGGGTTTACTCAGTCTAGACTGAATGGGCACTACGGATACACTGTTGAAAACTGGCATCGTATTACATTATGCACTGACACTGATCAATGTGTCTGCTCGTCCTCCCAGATCGCAGAAGCGCAGGCAAAGAAGCAGAAGAAATACAACATGCTGGACATTCTAAGGAACTGCAATGCTGCGGTCCTCATTGTCATCTGCTCCATCCTCTGGTACAACATTCTCTGGCCATGCACATTTAAGGCCTGATTCCTAGTTTTGCACTATTAACTAGGCGAACGCAGTTGATAATGCATGGTTCAAGCACATTCTTAAATACCTTGTATAGTCTACACAAGCTACCTGCATGCAGACACTGAGACACATGGAAACACATGGTATGACATTGTGTTACAGAAAATTGCTTTACGGCACTACACTCATACACACCAGGCACTGGCTAGAACCAGGTAGCGATGGAGTTTCTCAGATATTCGTCATGGCAGAGCCGGCAAAAAGAAGTAGAAAGCGAGTGAACCATGTTGAACTTGGAGGAACAGGGAAAGAGGAAACGGCAGACTGACCAGTCGAGGAATGTTGTAAAATATCTACTCTGAAGCTGTAGGGGGAGCTCTGCAGAGAAAACTGAGAGCAAAGAGCGAGAAATCAGCAAAGAAAATGGCAAAACTGCATAGGCTACCTTTACAAAAATATCAGCCAACTTTAGCAAGTTAGCAAACTAGCGAAACACAATGGGTGCCTCTCATCATGCCTCCTCGATCCTCGATGCTCGATCCTCGAGGGGCGTTCCCACTGATCTATAACTAACACTGGATAGACTATCCCATTGTTTCCCCCCCCCCATCATTCTTTATGTAGATCAGTGAGGATCGAGGCATCGAGGAGCGAGGGAGGACGTATAAACGCTGCATGAAACGCACCCTATGTAGACTATTTGCTAGTGACCAGTGGTGACTAGTTGTTGACCTGTTAACATTGTAACGTCTGTGACCCAAATATCAAACTCACTGCCACATATACTGACGCAATGGAACTGTGTAAGGGTGCCACACCTACTGTATCAATCTATCCTACAAATGGCAAAACAATAGTAGATTCTAAACCGCAATAATATATAATCTGGCTATGACTTTCATTCTGCAGGATGGTCATCACCATGTCCTACTTTGCTCTGCTCTTGAATACCACCAACCTGCACGGTGATCCGTATTTTAACTTCTTCCTGTCCACTATCGTGGAGATCCCGGCATACGTCATGGCCACGGTCCTGCTGAAGTTGTTCCCCCGCCGCTTCTGCCAGTCCTCTACACTCTTCCTCGGAGGTGGCATTGTCCTCTTCATCCAACTTGTGCCCACAGGTGAATGCTCTGATTAAAAAGGAAAACACTGAATGAAAAAGGGGTCTACCCAGATTAGTGCACTTCATCTCACTCCAGCATCGCAATCCAGATCCCGATTTAACTGGTTCTGAACAGAGGACAAATGAACATGATTACATCTGATAGTGCAAAAGATGAGGAAGTTAAACGTACTGTTCCTATTTTACAAACATAACCAGGTCCTACAAAACCTCGTTAAAGTAAAGGGTTTTACATGAAAGTTTTAAAGAAACCTCTTAGTGGAGCAGCCACAGATTCTGTTTTGACAACTCAGTCTGACACCTAGCCTAGAGGCTTACCAAAACTAGCTAAAATTGAGCGTTTAAGAGATCTTCTGATGTTGTTATGTTGTGGCTGTGTGGTGCAGATCTGCCAGAAGTGGCTATCCTCCTGGAGATGGTGGGCAAATTTGCTATCACCACAGCCTTCTGTGTGGTCTATGCCGTGACCTCTGAACTCTTCCCCACCGTGGTGCGGAGCATGGCCATGGGAACCTGTTCGATGGCCGCTCGCATCGGAGCCATCCTCTCCCCGTTCATCATTTACCTGGGTGAGACCATGGAGAAGTTCAGTTGTATGTTTTTAATGTGCATTAAAACAAAAAAGCACAAGCACATTATTGTGTTGCCAAAATGTATACTACATATTCACATTTCCATATTCTGGCAATCCACCTACAGCTCTATATCCAAATATTCAGTTATTTGTCTTTGTCTTTCCCATCATCTAATTTTCTTTTTCTCCTCTCCCTTTCTTCTCTCTCTCAGTGAACCTCTCCTCCTCTCTCCGACTTTCCACATGGCCTACTCCTACTCTTTATCTTCCTCTCTCCCTTTCCTCCTTTTCTCCTTCTCTCCCTATCTTCCTCTCTTTCTCTTCTTCTCCTACACATTTTCTCTATCTGTCTCTCCTCTCTCTCTCTTTCTTCATCTCCATCTCTTCTGCCTCTCTGTCTGTCTCCAACAGGTAACTATTACAAATTTCTGCCCTATCTCTTGATTGGGAGTTTGGCTGTGTTCGCCGGTATGCTGTGTTTCTTTTTACCGGAGATGTTCGGAAAGGTTCTTCCAGACACCTTCATTGAGATGCAGACGGTCAGAGGGTAAGTGACTGACTGTGAACCATGCCCAGTTAAGGCTTTTGCACACTAAAATCCATTCATGTTTAGTTTATTGATTTTCTATTTTTTTTTAAGTTTTTAGTTAATTCGGTTTTTTTCAGTCCATCAAATACAAAATGCTACTGTAGGAAACCTTATTCATAATAATAATAATACAATTTATTTATAATGCACTTTACAGTACATCAAGTCAATGATCTCAAAGTGCTAATTCACTGACACCATACGGTCTTTGTGCTTCCGCATCTAATGTAGGATGGGGCAATCGAGGACAACGGTGATGGAATCTAGGACCAATGAGACTGATTTAATTAAGGAAGCCAAATTGTAGACAGACAGACAGACAGACAGACAGACAGACAGACAGACAGACAGACAGACAGACAGACAGACACACACACACACACACACACACACACACACACACACACACACACACACACACACACACACACACACACACACACACACACACACACACACACACACACACACACACACACACACACACACACACACACACACACTTTTTAAAGGTCTTAGTAATCAACCCAGCCTCATAACCCTACTGGCCAACTGGGAATTCTCCTGATTGTCCAGCTACTGGTAACCTACAGTCAACTCCAAAAGTATTGGAACACATGCTTAAAGTTTAATATAAAATCATCTTTTGGAAATTGATCTTAATGCTTTAAATGAAAAAAATAGGAAATATTCAACCTTTAATGACATCAATTTTCTTTGTGAATGGATAATGTATTGTAAATAAATAAATGTTTTCCTTAAAATATAGGGGGTCATAAGTATTGGAACGCCCATGTTAAATTCCCATAGAGGATTTTTATTTTTATTTTTAAAGGCCAGTTATTTCATGGATCCAGGACACTATGCACCCTGATAAAATCCCCTTGGCCTTTGGAATTAAAATATCCCCACATCAACAATATACCTTCACCATACTAAGAGTTTGGCATGCTTACACTAATGTCAGTTATTAGCTGTTAGCTGTTGAGCTCAATGCAATTCAAACCAGCGAATTAGCTAACAGCTAATAACTGACATTGAGCATGCCAAACTCTTAGTATGGTGAAGGTATAGTGTTGATGTGGGGTTATTTTAATTCCAAAGGCCAAGGGGATTTTATCAGGGTGCATAGTGTCCTGGATCCATGAAATAACTGGCCTTTAAAAATAAAAATAAAAATCCTCTATGGGAATTTAACATGGGCGTTCCAATACTTATGACCCCCTATATTTTAAGGAAAACATTTATTCATTTACAATACATTATTCATTCACAAAGAAAATTGATGTCAAGGTTGAATATTTCCTCATTGTTTCATTTAAGGCATTAAGATCAATTTCCAAAAGATGATTTTATATTAAACTTTAAGCATGTGTTCCAATACTTTTGGAGTTGACTGTACATAATAATAAATAATAATTTGACTTGGGGAAGTTTGAGTCGGACTAATTGCACAAAGATAATTATTCATTGTACCCGTGCATTACGAAGGGTGCTCTTTCAGTCTGACATTTTGCCCGTTTATTTTTACCAAAACAATATTATACCTCAAAAATAAATATGCAAGACAGATACAAAGAAAGATATCTTGTGAAATAATATTATAATGCACCTAGTTTTAATTTTTGTAAAGTGAATGAATGTTTGATTTGTAAAGCTGTTTCTCTTTTATATTTCTGGCCTAGTCCAAACTGTTTTTCATTTATTTACCCTTGTTAGGGAGGCGTAGTTCTACATCATATTCCTAGATGATGATAATTCTGATATTTGTTGCCAAGCTAATTAAACAGTAGTGGTGATCGTACAATAGTCACAAATGTCACAATAGTTGCATTCCCAATAATATTAGGTCCCCATCCATCTCCATAGCCCCATCTTTTTACTACTGTTTTGTACATCACTGCGATTTCAGCACTTTATCATTCTCTTCACATAAGGCCTTCATAAATAAAAACGGGAAAATAAATCATTATAAAAGTTGTGAGTGAATTATTTGGGGAAAAATAGACGACAGTGAGACAGTGGTAAATCAAAGTTCTAAGGAGCTTGAAACGTTCAACCTGCTCCACTATTTGCCCTTCCAGTCTCCAGCTAATACAGTGGAGCAGGTGGGTGAGATTCCCCAAAAGGGTCCTATGTTCTCTGGTTGCAATACAAAGTGGGAAACATAGGACCCGGGGAACATGGGGAACATAGGTACGCTCCCGAGCAGCGGTACACTAGCAGAGCAGCGGTATGAACAGCTTTACACTAGCAGCAGCAGCAGCACACTAGCAGAACAGCAGTACTCTAGTAGAACAGCAGACACTAGTAGAACAGCAGACACTAGCAGAACAGCAGTACTCTAGTAGAACAGCAGACACTAGTAGAACAGCAGCACACTAGCAGAACAGCAGACACTAGCAGAACAGCAGTACTCTAGTAGAACAGCAGCACACTAGCAGAACAGCAGACACTAGCAGAACAGCAGTACTCTAGTAGAACAGCAGTACTCTAGTAGAACAGCAGCACACTAGCAGAACAGCAGACACTAGCAGAACAGCAGTACTCTAGTAGAACAACAGTACTCTAGTAGAACAGCAGCACACTAGCAGAAGAACGGTACACTAGCAGAACAGCAGACACTAGCAGAACAGCAGTACTCTAGTAGAACAGCAGCACACTAGCAGAACAGCAGACACTAGCAGAACAGCAGTACTCTAGTAGAACAGCAGCACACTAGCAGAATACACTAATCCAGCGAAACACGGAAGTAACACAACGCCGCCATTACTGCGTGCCTGGCTGCTAAGAAATTAGCCCGTTGGTTCCATAGGCGGCTGTTGCAGAGGTTAGTTAGCTGTCATTAATACACGTCTTAATACCTTATGTTGTTATAAATTACCTTCATTGGTAAGTTTTGGTACAGTCTGACGTCATTGCTCCAATGTTCCCTTTCACCTGACATTTTCTTTCATGAGCTAGGGTGACCAGACGTCCTCTTTTTCCCGGACATGTCCTCTTTTTGAAACCTAAAAATGTGTCCGGGCGGAATTTCAGAATCGTCCGGGATTTTGTTATTCTAGCCTAACGTGTTTTCACCGAGTTTGCATTGCTCTCTCTTTCATTCACATAGTAGGCTAATCACGCCCTCCCCCTACAGTCGAGTTGAAGTGTAGAGCCTGACCTTGGAGCTACCGTCATTGGTCGGTATTCTCGGCCTAAACATTTAATTGGTTATTCACCTCATCAGCGCACACTTCCTTGTTTACCACTGGCAACGCGCAAAACTATCCGGCATCTTCAGCCATGCCGAAACGCAAGTGCAAGTTCACTGACGAATTGAAACGTAATTTCCATGTTTTCGGCTCGGTCGAGATCAATGCAAAGCAGGCAGTTTAGGAGGACTGAAAAGTATCAGCCATTGGACAACTTTTCAACTTTAAAAATGTCTCATTTTGTGCAATTAGGTTTTATTTTTTATTATTTTTGTTTTACCATTGTTGTGACTATACTTTACATTGTATAGCCTACAAATGTATAGTTTGTTTTTAAAACTTTCAACTACAAAATAGCCTTTTGAGGCAGTGTTTTTCTGTTAGTGTTGGGCCGGCCAATAAAGCTCATTATCATATATCACCATGTACACAATTGTATGAATGCATGTACTGTAGGTGCATAGCCTATGTGACCCAAATACCCCCCCCCCCCGCTGAAGTGTCCTCTTTTTTGCAAACTCAAATCTGGTCACCCTACATGAGCGGGATCTCTTGTTAGACATTCTCTGACAGGATGCTTTCATTGAAAAGCACAGGCAAGTGTCACTCATCACACTCGCAGGCACGCAGTAATGGCGATATTCAAGATGGCAGCGCCCATAAAGTTTGCGCTGGATTAGTTTATAGCGGTACTCTAGAACAGTGTACACTAGCTTCAAACAGTTTGACCTCCGAACCTGTTCAACTTTCAAAGCATAACTTAGGAACAGTATTACGGTCTGAGAATTAGGTTATGGTTTATTTCCTACAGAATGTTTTCTCTGCCTTGCACAACTGCCTTTGATACTATGACTACAGTACTGCTGTTCTGCACACAATAGTTTTTTTCCCTCTTCCTTTCAATGTCTTCAATGGTAGAATGTGTGCACACATGCACGCGCGCACACACACACACAAAACACACACACACACACACACACACACACACACACACACACATTCACACAGTGCACTCAGTTACAAGATAAGAAAATGTACATGAATTAGGTGCTGTGTATTACAGGTATACGCACACACATTCAGTCAAACACTTTACCCACACACACACACACACACACACACTGCGCTGGTAATACTGAGCATCTGAGGACCTCCGGGGATCTCCAGGGATGGATCTTACAGTTGTGTAAGGGCTTGTTTTTTATCAAAGAACCAACAGCACCTAATTCATGTACATGTTCTTATCTTGTAACTGAGTATACTGTGTGAATGTGTGTGTGTGTGTGTGTGTGTGTGTGTGTGTGTGTGTGTGTGTGTGTTTGTGTGTTTTGTGTGTGTGTGTGTGAGTGTGTGTTTGTGAGTGCATGTGTGTTTTTCACTGTGTTCATGCATGGCTCTGCTCTGCCCTCTACAGGATGAAAAAGTATGTGTGTTATGCTGTTATTGTGGGTTTTACTGTAATGAGCTGGTTTTATATGTCTGAAATGTCTGAAAGGTTATTGCCCTGTTAACTATGCTACCATGCATCATTACCCTGTCAGTTATCCTGTAATGCCATTTTAAGCTGAGTTTTGATTTAAATCCTTAATAAATAAACAAGTAAACAAATGAATAAATGCATTTGTGACAATAGTTGACCATTTGTTGAATTGAATTTATTGATCTGTTACTTTCCAACAGTTGTCTGAATACAAGAACACAACTGCAATTGTCTGTAGATATTATAATACGTATATTATTATCTTCCTGGCACCTATTATGCAAACACATATATTCAACAACACTTTCACTGTTTATATAAGTAAACAGTGAAAGTGTTGTTGAATGTATATTTTTGCAAACACATTCCATACAACTGGTCTCATCCACACAAGTTTATTGTCTGCAGTAGATCATATGTTGCATTGTGTGTGTTAAAAGTAGCTTTAATTTTTGCTGCTGCCATGCATATGCCACATCTCAGCAAGTAGCCTGCTGATGATGGCACATACTCACCCATATTCTTCCTGTGTGGTTTCTGCTCTCTGTTTCACACGCATCAACTCTGCCCACACTGTTCCACTGACCACAACAACAAAAACATGTTTTTTCCTTGAAGAATCAAAAAATGAAATTAAGGCACTACGTTTTTAAATATTTACTGGTATTTGAGCAAGACAAACAAACTGACCGACCGGTTTCAACACTAGGTCTTCGTCTGTTGTTTTTTTCCTTAATTTTATTTTATTTTATTTTATGTTTCAGTTAACAAATAAGTAAACATAGAGTAAGTATGGTATGGTGTGTTATGGTATGTTATATGTGATATGCTATATGTATGGAGCTGTGTATATCCTGTGAGACCTTAATATCAGATCACATGCTTATAGGACTTTATATAAGGACTCTGTATAAGGACTCTATCTATCTATCTATCTATCTATAAGTGACTAATACATAATAATATGAACAGTGAATTGTTGGTGGTATGTATAATAGGTGTTGAAGTATAGTAACCATGTTAATGACCATGCACGTATTTTATTTGAGTGTAATGTGACAGTGGCCAATCTAACATGGGATAATACGACAATATTACAATTATAACAAGATAACATTTGCATGATGTATTGGTAAACTAGGCCTACCACAAGTAAATCACATTATCCAAAAGGCTAAATAGGCAATGGGTTTCCATTCAGCTCATATTCATATTGTACATTTACATGCCCGTTCATGAAAATGTGCCGCTAAAATATGCAATATCTGCGTGTTTCTATCCAGTGTTACAAATGGACATTATTCAAATTCTAACTTGGGATTAAAACATAACGTTAGTTCATTAACAATAGCCTACAAACTAAACTCAACCAACCATTCTGGGGCGCGTTTCCCAAAACCAAAGTTAGCAACTTTGTCGGTTGCAATGCAATTTCCCACTGCCAACTGATGCAATTTCCCATTGCCAACCGACTAAGTTGCTAGCAACAATGGTTTTGAGAGAAATGCACCCCAGAATGGTATCAGACTATGTTACCAGAGAGGGTTAAAGTAATCAAGGATCTTTGATGTTACTATAAAACATGACGACCCACTCAGATATCCAATGGTCGTCGTAAGAATGATTAAAGGGACACTTCACCGATTAGCATTAAGCTTTGTATCTTTAGAAAACCAGTCATGGTTTTTGAATGGTCGTGCATTATTCCCTCAGTTTGCCTTGAGATAGGAGAAATACGGATTTCAATGAAACCCATGAATAGGACTTCCTGCTTTCAATGATGTAAAAATCATCATTTTACATCATTGAAAGCAGGAAGTCCAACATTGAAATCTGTATTTCTCCCATCTCAAGGTTTAATTGGTTTAATTTGATTGACATTTGTGTTCTATATTGCCTAAATGGCATCATAATATGCACAAATAAACACCATGCAATCCAATGGGATTTTATCCCGGGTACAGTTGAGACAACTGTACCCTTCTGACCATCTTGCACATGCAACAACCTTGCATGAAAGGATGTCATGAAATATGTCAGTTTGTAGAGCACAGAATGACCTTTGCAATGATGTAAGAAAGGTATAACAGTCACATTGGAGTACTAAGATATTCACTGTGGAAGGAACAAGTGAAATTCTCACTATGGTAAAAATACTTTTGCCAATATCTTTGGACAGGAGATATGCACAGTGTCAGTGTCCAAATTTCCCATGATTAAAGAGGACACTAACACACACATGTGTAGCAAAACTCATAGATCAGGCTTGGTTTGCTGGCAAGATATTTAAGGTGTCTCAACTGTACACATGTCTCAAATGTGCTCAGTCTACCCTACATCTTTCAAGTAGGCTATTCAGAAATAAGCATGTTTTCACGTGATGAAGGCACTGTTTTATGTCTGTGCTTTTATGTAGTTGTAGTTTTATAAAGATATTTTAAAATACATCCTGCTTTCCTTTTTCCAAAAGAAAAATAAAAAAGTTCTGATGTGAAGATGATGCAGTCAATAGAAATTAGCTTACATCTTTCATTGAAATATACTGTGCTATATACTCTAAACCTATATGTGTTCAAAATTTGACAATAGTAAATCTGACATTGTTGTGTTCTTTTCAAGATAAATTAAGAAACAACTCTGCATTTCCAGATGTAGGTTTAATATGTACTGTACATCACACACCCAAATTAACAAATATATGACATGCATTTGCCACATGGGGTCTGAACCATATGGCACATTTGTCAACTTTTCAAGTAAAAGATGTTCATGCAACAGATACAGATTTTCTCTTCATATACCATATAGTTATTGTGAAATTACCTTATTTATTTCATCATAATAACAGATAACAGGTCACATTTTACCATCACTGTGTAATTGTGCCATAACACTTAGAAGTTACTATGTCATTTAGTCTATCATAATTACAGAAATGTCATGCCACAATAAGTAAATCCTAAATATTTATTGCTTCAGTAAGTATTTACAGCAGTTATTACCATTTTTGTATTTGCACTGTTTTTGTATGGTAATTGCATAGTAATTGTCTAGAAATTACACATTAATTATTTGTAATATGTGGTTTAAAAATATTATTACCTTGAAATTGCATATATATTACCATAACATTACCCACTTATTACCGATCTGTAATGTACTGTATAGTGTTATCGATGTGTCTTTATACATATTACAGTGGTAATAAAGCATGAATCATACCAGAGACGTCCTGAACAGATCTGCTGAGAGATCTATCATTGTTGAGTTGTAAGGTGAAGGTCTGCACCATTTTGGGGGTAAACTGGAGTAATCTCTCCATTCACCATGCCAGGTAGACTCCTGGCATACGTAGTAATTTCCATCAAAGAACCACAGTGTGAGCCAAGTTAACGAGGCAATTAACAGTGGCAGAACTATACCAGCCAGGTTATCCAGTTATCTTGCCAAGTCTTCCATGCACGCCAGTTATGGTTTTTCAGCTCTTCCTGATATTTATGAATTTGAATGAGGAGTGAGATGAATACGACAAATATACAAGAACAAACGCAAAGCGAAACTGAAAAAAAAAACGACTCGATCCACATGGACAAAAGAACACTTTTTTCAGCCGTCCTTCTAGCAAGACAAGGGCTATACTAAAGAAAACATCCCCGCATAGAATTTTTTTCAATTCTGATAATGTGGTCATTGTGCAGCTATCTTTGAGAGTTCCCTTAATCAATTTGGTTTTGCTTTTTCTTGCAGAGCATAAATAAACCCTGCAACACAGTGGTCTTCCTGTTAGATTACTCTCTTCTGATTGGCTGAATTGTAACCTGAAACTCAATATTCTACAATGTGTGTGTGTGTGTGTGTGTGTGTGTGTGTGTGTGTGTGTGTGTGTGTGTGTGTGTGTGTGTGTGTGTGTGTGTGTGTGTGTGTGTGTGTGTGTGTGATCATGCTGATGTGTGTGGTTCTCTTCTGCCCCCTGCAGGGAAGTGGGTGCTTTTACAACTTCAGCTGAATTATATAGTCTCCAAATTATCAGACACCCAAAATCATAACCCATAATTTTGCTACATGAGTGTATGAGCTATGTCACTTACTTATAACAGACAAACAAAGCTGGGTCTGCACACAGCTTCAGTAACGTTTCGGGCACACGCCCTTCTTCAGACTTGAAACATACTGTATCCAAAAGTCAAGCACGCACGCTGAATAGTACCTTCTTTCCAGTAGCGTCTCAGTTAGCTTGCTCCTCAGTATGCGTCCCTACCTACATTTGGACAGCACTAACTAGTTGGCATCACCTGACTCGGGGAGGGGGGTGTGTTGACGATTTGCATGAAGTGTGGAGCTTGACCTGCGCTGCGCAATGGATTGCGGGATATCTGAGGCCAAAAAAGATGCATCGATGCACCCTTACCATCTGGTAAGAGCGCTTGACTTTCGGACAGTCTATTCTGACGTAACTTCCGGAAAATGCACACTGCCCAGCGTGTGTACTATGTCTGTGTCTGAAACATAAGTACACACGCTGGGCAGTGAGCATTTTCTGTAAATGTAAAAATGCATAAAATGCAAAAATGCATGGATGTTGAATATCAAGGAAAATCTCAGCAAATGAAAAATAAATGCTCTGATTATTAATACTCCTACTATTGCTTGCTTACAAGTATTTGTTATTGAAAGAAATATTTTGTCTTTTCTTTTTTTTACTGAAGTTTTAAGTTTCTTTTTAGCTCAAGTTTACTGTAAATACAAATGCTATTTGCAATGAAAAACATGAAAAATTGTGATTTTTGGAATATAAATGAAATGATATTTTAACAACTACAAAATATCCATGGCATCTCAAGGATAAGCTCAGAACTCCAGTCCACCACAGTTTGACGAGTTTTGAATTTAACACACACTTTGCTTTTAGCTTAAGCTTACTCTAAATATAAATGTTATTTGCAAGGAAAAACACTAAAGTACTTAAAAAACCTAAAATCACACAATAAAAGTAAAAAAAATACATTCTTGGAATATAAATGGCATAACACCTAGAAAATATCCATTGTAAAAATAAGCTATTAGCTATTATATTATATTAGTTTATGACAAAAAGTATATGCAAATACTTTTTGTCATAAGCTATCAAATATAAATGGCATTTCAACAATAATCTCAGAGCTCCAGTCCACCACAGCTGATGTGAGTCCTCTGCTCTGCTGGCCTCTTCATGTGTCACTCCTCAGACTCCGCCCCCACATCATCATAATCAATTCCTAGCAACAACAATCAAAACATCAATGTATACTGATTAATACGGGAGAGGAATTTGTATTTACAATTTATTTAGTTATAATTAAGGAAGCTAACAAATACGTAATGCAACTACTGTAGATATACCGCAAAGCGGTACACAATATGACCGCCGCTCAGTCCTGCACTTTCTCTCCACAAATATAAATCATGCTTTTGTTTTCATTGTACTCCATCCCCTACTGCAACTTATACGTATGTAAATGAGTGTGTGCATGTGTGCGCTTGCTTTTGTGTATGAGTGCTTTTTGTCTGTGAGTTTGTGTGTGTGTGTGTGTGTGTGTGTGTGTGACAGTAGCATCCAAATATATATATCAAATAAATAAATAATAATAATAAAGAAATTGACAATCACAATATGACCGCTATGCTTGCTACGCTAGCGGCAGTCATAATAAGTATGATGCAGTTGAAATCTTAAAAAGTGAAGTATTGCATTAAAGTAAAACCAACAACAACAAAAAAAAACATTTAACTTCACAATGAACTACTCACCAGTGATGACATCATCATCATACTCTTCATCTTGGTCTGCTGTCAATATCCCTGCAATACCTGATGTAATTTGAAGGTCTTCCTCATTCATGATGTCATCATAATACTCCTGTTCTTTTTCATTGGCATGCTTTATCTCCACTGCTTAAATTAGATAAAAATCAGACTATCATTAAGAAAGACTAGGACAGAGATATTTTATTTTTCATGTATGAATTTAATCATGAATATGGTATG
Source organism: Sardina pilchardus (assembly GCF_963854185.1). Lineage (NCBI taxonomy): Eukaryota > Metazoa > Chordata > Actinopteri > Clupeiformes > Clupeidae > Sardina > Sardina pilchardus. The sequence goes on along the minus strand of NC_085010.1, from coordinate 12,488,778 downwards.
GCATAATAAGCTCATGAAATGCTGATACATACACTCATTGGTCATTTTAGGTACATTGTCATAAGTGGTGATGTCATCATAATCCTCCAGCCCCTCCTCTCTCAAAGACTCTACTGACAGAAATCCTCTCATTAAATCATCCACCTCCACCAGCCACTGGCTCTACAGTACATCATCTCTCATTTCAGATGCATGTTATACATGGCATAATAGAAACACTGCCAGCCCAACTGATCCAGCTAAATTGAACAGTCGCCCGACTCCATTTTCTCACTCAATAGCCGTTTTCAGACAGGTTTTACGCACATTTTGCGATAATTGCTTGCCGCATATCTGATGGTAGCGGACATTCAGACATGAAGCATATGTGAAATGTATACGGCCACCTGTTGTTCACATCTAATGTAGAATTTCCATCAATTGGGCTTTAGTTCGCTGGGCAGATAATGACGCCTAATAGATGCATCCGCGCTGACAGCTGTGCATGCGAGTGTAGTTTTCACACCGGGAGTAGCCTAACTTTACGTATACATGGCATAATGGAATTCCAGTCAATTCCTGATCCAGGACCTGCTCTCGTGTCCTGTCCTGCCTACCTGATATGAGTCCCTCATTACTGTCTCCCACGCCATCATATCCTGCTGTGTTCTCTATGCAGTCTGTGGAAAGATGGTTGAACAATTGTTTAGGCTTCAATAAAAAAAGCAGCCATTAACACAGAAATTTGAGATGCATGCAACATCCCAATTTTCAAAAATGCTTAGCACCTTTGCCATGAATAATTTCTCATTCCCTTAAAAAAAAAAAAAAAAAAAAACAAATACAAAGTTCTACCTTGTGCAAAACTTTTGTGCAATAATTGTTACAACTGTTTTTGCATTTTGGGTGAATTTGTTCTCCTTTTACTGATGAACACACTCTGCCTCAGTCTCTGTTCACTGTGGTGCTCTGCTTTTATTTCACTCACCTGTCACCTCAGACGGCTTCTCAGCTCTCGTGACGTCATCCACATCATCGTACTCCTCTGGCTGCACATCTGTCTTCATCTCTCCTGAACCAAACAATCATTTCACACAAACTTATGTCACAGACCACTTGGAGGTGTAAACCTGGGTTGATTTAACCATCAGTTAACTTTGAAATGGGCACCTTGCTTTGGGATAGACAATAGTGGTGACAATAGACATAGGAGTGATTACTGTAACGTCAAACAATCTAGACTGGAGTAAGTCAACATTTGACAACTCCGATATGTTTAGAGTTCTAAAGACATTCAAACGCCTCTCTGATGGATGGCCTTTTAGTCCACATGCAGCTACACGGATAAATAGACAGATAAATAAATAATAGATGAATAAATCATTGTTTGTATGTATGTATGTATGTATGTACAGTATGTATGTATGAGGCCATTGATGGTCTAATTGAGTGAGGAAAACTCTTAATGAACTCTGTTGTATCTCCTCTTTCAATATTGTGAATTACGAATGTACAGTATAGCCTTCGATAGTGTTGCTAATGGTGGACTATGTGTACGGAGCTTTACTTATTGTACATAACTCATTGTAAGTACTCTGGATATATTTAGGGCCCGAGCACCGAGGTGCGGCCACTGAAAGTGGCTGCACCGTAGGTGCAAGGCCCTATTGTTTTTGATCAGATTATTATTATTATTAGGGCCCGAGCACCGAGGTGCGGCCGCTGTAGCAGCGGCTGCACCTTAGGTGCAAGGCCCTATTGTTTTTGCTCAGATTATTCTTATTATTCTTATTATTCTCTTTTCCTCTTAGCCCGTGCGGCCCTTTTTCACCAACTTGGCATGCTCCAAAACTCTTGTAATTTGGTAGCTACATGTGGAATTACCGTCGCTACTCAGAGACAGAGATCTGGCCACGGGTGTGGCTCAGGGACTCTATAGCGCCACCTAGAGCGATTTCTGTTGTGTTTGACACATACATGCACGAAAATGAACCAAACTTGGTGGGCATGTGTGTTGTATTAATCCAAACAACTTTTACATTGGAACTATATAGTAAATATTAAAAGAATTTGAATTATGTGACATTTTCTGATTTTTGCACATCATGTATTTTGAAACACTTCTCCTAGACGGTTTGTCGAAATCATGTCATTTTAGCAGTAAAATGATCTTGAGGGGTTGCCCAAGAGAAATTGCGAACAGATTTTTGAATTTCAAAACTATATCGAAATGGCGAAGGTTTGAACCTAGGTGTCTTATAAAAGGAACAAAAAGTTGGTGTTATAGGCAGAAAACAGTGACTAATTTGGATGAAATTTAATAGAGTATTAGTTAGTGTTTTTGTAGTGACAGTCATATACAAAGTTTTGAATTTGGTGTTGTTTGTGTTTTTTAAAAGCGCATTAATGATTGTGGTGGACACAGTTTTAGCTAAAATATTTTGAAGCAAGTTGATGAATAATAATAATCATATTAACCTATGCTGCAATTTTGACTTTAACCACATTAACAGAAAGTGAGTTATTTAGGTTTTCATATGAGGATGGCTCTGTGTTACTATCTTTCCTCATCCGCACCTTCATGTTGGTCCTGTTACACACACAGAACGACATGTAACCGCACACACATTACACACGCGCAAGCTTTCCAGAGAGTTACGCACACACACGGCCTCCTCCTTGACCCCTCTGCCTCCCTCCCTCTCTCTCTTTCTATCTTAGCCCCATGCCTCCCCCCCCCCCCCCTTCATTTGCATACCGACCCCCCACACACTCTCTCACCCATCCCCCATGCCTCTCTGGTGGTGGTAAGAAGGCCAACAGATGATAACCCAACTTGAGGATGAGAGAAGGCACCACAATCCTGCAACTTATTTGCCATGTGTGTGTGTGACAACACCTTGGTTAATAGATCTTAAACTTTCCTTAATATTAGACAATGATTAAAGAAGGCTTAAGAACGCTCTGTCGGGTTGTATGTTGTGGTTGACACATACATTCACAAAAATGAACCAAATTTGGTGGGCTTGTGTGTTATTGCTATCTCTAGTCAGAGACAGAGCTCTGGCCTAGGGTGTGGCTAAGGAACTCTATAGCGCCACCTAGTGCATTGCCTGTTGTGGTTGACACATACATTCACGAAAATTAACCAGATTTGATGGGCTTGTGTGTTATCCCTATTGCTAGTCAGAGACAAACTCTGGCCCAAGGTGTGGCTTAGGGACTCTATAGCGCCACCTAGAGCATTGTTTGTTGTGGTTGACACAAACATTCACAAAAATGAACCAAATTTGGTGGGCTTGTGTGTTATTGCTGCCGCTAGATAAAAACAGAGCTCTGGCCTCGGTTGTGGCTTAGAGACTCTATAGCGCCACCTAGCACATTGCCTGTTGTGGTTGACACGTACATTCACGAAAATTAACCAAATTTGATGGGCTTGTGTGTTATTCCTATTGCTAGTCAGAGACAGAGCTCTGGCCAAAGGTCTGACTTAGGGACTCTATAGCGCCACCTAGAGCATTGTTTGTTGTGGTTGACACAAACATTCACAAAAATGAACCACATTTGGTGGGCTTGAGTGTTATTGCTGCCGCTAGATAAAGACAGAGCTCTGGCCTCAGGTGTGGCTTAGGGACTCAATAGCGCCACCTAGTAGCACATTATCTGTTGTGGTTGACACAAACATTCACGAAAATGAACCAAATTTGGTGGACTTATGTGTTATTGCTATCGCTAGTCAGAGACAGAGCTTTGGCCTAGGTTGTGGCTTAGGGACTCTATAGCGCCACCTAGTGCGTTGTCTGTTGTGGTTAAAACATACATTCACGAAAATGAACCAAATTTGGTAGGCACATGTGTTATTGCCATCACTATTCAGAGACAGAGCTCTGGCTGAGGGTGTGGCTTAGGGACTCTATAGCGCCACCTAGCGTGTTACCCGTTTTGGGTTGACATTTACATTCACAAAAATGAATCAAATTTCACGAGCTTGTGTGTTATTACTGCCGCTAGTGAAGAACAGCTCTGGCCTAGGGTGTGGCTTAGGGACTCTATAGCGCCACCTAGCGCGTTGTCTGTTGTGGTTGACACATACATTCAAGAAAATTGACCAAATTTGGTGGCCATGTGTGTTGCTCATGCACATGCCCACCAACACGCCTCATGTTGCTTTGTTAGATTCCGAAATGTCACAGGTCTCCGCACCGCAGGTGCTCGGGCCCGCCATCGCCGCTTGCGGCTATATTTATTATTATTATTCTCTCTTCCTCTTAGCCCGTTTGGCCGTTTCACCAACTTGGCATGCTCCAAAACTCTTGTAATTTGGCAGGAATATGTAGAATTGCATTTGATACTCAGAGACAGAGCCCTGGCCTAGGGTGTGGCTCAGGGACTCTATAGCGCCACCTACCGTGCTGTCTGTTGTGGTTGACACATACATTCACGAAAATGAACCAAATTTGGTGGACATGTGTGTTGTATTATTCTGAACAACTTTTACATTTACACTACATAGTGAATCTTAAACAAATTTGAGTTATGATTATCATTATGAATTTTGCACATCATGTATTTTGAAACACTTCTCCTAGACGGTTTATCGAAATCATGTCATATAAGCACTAAAATGATCTTGAGGGGTTGCCCGAGAGGAATTGCGAACAGATTTTTGAATTTCAAAAGTATATTGAAATGGCGAAGGTTTGAATCTAGGTGTCTTATAAAAGAAACAAAAAGTTGGTGTTATAGGCAGAAAACAGTGACTAATTTGGATGAAATTTGATGGAGTATTAGTTAGTGTGTTTGTAGTGACAGTCATATACAAAGTTTTGAATTTGGTGTTGTTTGTGATTTTTAAAAGCGCATTAATGATTGTGGTGGATACAGTTTTAGCTAAAATATTTTGAAGCGAGTTGATGAATGATTATAATCATATCAAGCTATGCTGCAATTTTGATTTTAACCATGTTAACAGAAAGTGAGTTATTTTTAATTTCATATTTGCCCAATCACACAGCCCCTCCTCTCGGACCTTCTCTGCCTCACCTCTGTTGCAACTAACAGACACACGCACGCACTCTGTCACCCCCCTTCTCGGGTCCTCCCTAACTAACACACACACATTGACACACGCGCGGCTTTCTAGAGACAGAGAGACAGACAGACAGACAGACAGACAGACAGACAGACACACACACACACACACACACACACACACACACACACACACACACACACACACACACACACACACACACACACACACACACACACACACACACACACACACACACACACACACACACACACACACACACACACACACACACACACACACACCCCCCCCCTTTGGGCAACCGTGGCCTACTGGTTAGGGCTTGGGGCTTGTAGCTGAAGGATTGCCGGTTCGATCCCTGACCAGTCCACAGCTGAAGTGCCCTTGAGCAAGGCACCTAACCCCTGACTGCTCCCTGAGCGCCGCTGGTTGGGCAGGCAGCTCACTGCTCTGAGTATAGTATATTAAAAAGTATACAAAAGTATTTTGAAATGGCGAAGGTTTGAATCTAGGTGTCTTGTAAAAGAAACAGAAAGTTGGTGTTATAGGTAGAAAACAGTGACTAATTTGGATGAAATTTGATGCAGTATTAGTTAGTGTGTTTGTAGTGACAGTCATATGCAAAGTTTTGAATTTGGTGTTGTTTGTGTTTTTTAAAAGTGCATTAATAATTGTGGTGCACACAGTTTTAGCTAAAATATTTTGAAGCGAGTTGACGAATAATTATAATCATATCAACCTATGCTGCAATTTTGACATTTTGACTTTAGCCATGTTCACAGTAAGTGAGTATTTAGGTTTATTTGTGTTTGCATGTGTCTTATACTCTATCCATTTAGCTGAGCAGGAGTAGGTGCTCTCTCTCTCAGCTGCATGTCTCTCTCGTCCCCTGCTAATTCTCTACACAGACTCACAGACACTCTCTCACCCCTCCCCCGTCATTCTCTCTCTCTCTCACACACACAGACACACACACACACACACACACACACACACACACACACACACACACACACACACACACACACACACACACACACACACACACACACACACACACACACACACACACACACACCCTCCCTCCCTCCCTCCCTCCCTCCCTCCTTCCCTCTGGGCAGCCGTGGCCTACTGGTTAGGGCTTGGGGATTGTAACTGGAAGGTTGCCTGTTCAATCCCCAACCAGTTCACCACTAAAGTGCCCTTGAGCAAGGCACCTAACCCCTCCCTGCTCCCCCAGCACCGCTGGTTGGGCAGGCAGCTCACTGCTCTGGGTCAGTGTGTGATTCACCTCACTGTGTGTTCACTGTGTGCTGTGTGTGTTCACTAATTTGGTTAAATTGGGTTACATGCAGAGAAATAAACTTCCCTCACGGGATCAAAAAAGTGTATATTCTATTCTATTGATCCATTTGTCTCTACCCCCTCTGTCTGTGTCTGTCTAGCGTTATTGCTATCGATAGTCAGAGATAGAGCTCTGGCCTAGGGTGTGGCTTAGGGACTCTATAGCGCTACCTAGCATATTATCTGTTGTGGCTGACACATACATTCAGGAAAATTGACCAAATTTGGTGGGCATGTGTGTTGCTCATGCACATGCCCACCAACACGCACATGTTGCTTTGTTAGATTCCAAAATCTCACAGGTCTCCGCACCGCTGGTGCTCGGGCCCGCCATCGCCGCTTGCGGCTATATTCTATTTTACTTTTATTCTTAAATACTTGGCTGACCCCCTTACTGACATACAATGTTTATAGTTTTCCCTACAAGAAATATTAGCACATATATCCTACATTGTGGGTGGGTCTGGGGATGAGCGACAGATTGCTGAGTGTGATGCCCTCGCATGTGTTTACGTAACTTAAAGAGGACATAGAATGGATTAATTGAGTATTGCACTGTGTTCTCTGATGTTAAAATAGTATATATTCAACTTTGATTTTAAAAAATAAACTCAATTGCAATTTTACAAGACTAATTAAAACCATATACAACCCCTGGCAAAAAATATGGAATCACCAGTCTTGGAGGATGTTAATCCAGTTGTTTAATTTTTTAGAAAAAAGACAGATCACAGACATGACACAAAACTAAGTTCATTTGAAATGGCAACTTTCTGGCTTTAGGAAACATTAAAGGAAATCAAGAAAAAAATTAGTTAATCAGTAACAGTTCCTTGTTTTAGACCAGCCAGAGGGGAAAAAAATATGGAATCACTCAATTCCAAGGAAAAAAATATGGAATCATGAAAAACAAATTGACAAAAGAACACTTCAACGCACCACTAGTACTTTGTTGCACCACCTCTGGCTTTTATAACAGCTTACAGTCTCTGAGGCATGGACTTAATGAGTGACAATCAGTACTCTTCATCAATCTGGCTCCAACTTTCTCTGATTCCAGTTGCCAGATCAGTTTTGCAGGTTGAAGCCTTGGGATGCACCATTTTCTTTAATTCTACTACAGATTTTCAATTGGATTGAGATCCAGACTATTTGCAGGCCATGACATTGACCTTATGTGTCTTTCTTCAAGGAATTCAACAGTTTTTGCTCTATGACAAGATGCATTATCATCTTGAAAAATGATGTAATCATCCCCAAACATCCTTTCAATTGATTGGATAAGAAAAGTGTCCAAAATGTCAATATAAACTTTATATAATAAATAATAATATAAGCATTATTGAAGATGTAACAATCGCCATCTCCCCAATGCCTTTACCTGACATGCAGCCCCATATCATCAATGACCTTGTTTTTTTCAGGCAGTTGTCTTCATTAATCTCAATGAAATGGCACCAAACAAAACTTCCAGCATCATCACCTTGCCCATTGCAGAAACGCGATTCATCACTGAATATGACTTTCATCTAGTTATATCCACATTCCAATGAGATTTATGAAGACAACTGCCTGAAGAAAACATGCACATTTCCTCAGTCGTTGATGATATGGGGCTGCATGTCAGGTAAAGGCATTGGGGAGACGGCGATCGTTACATCTTCGATAATGCTCAATCCAATTGAAAATCTGTAGTAGAATTTGAAGAAAATGGTGCATGCCAAGGCTCAAACCTGCAAAACTGATCTGGCAACTGGAATCAGAGAAAGTTGGAGCCAGATTGATGAAGAGTACTGATTGTCACTCATTAAGTCCATGCCTCAAAGACTGTAAGCTGTTATAAAAGCCAGAGGTGGTGCAACAAAGTACTAGTGGTGCGTTGAAGTGTTCTTTTGACAATTTGTTTTTCATGATTCCATATTTTTTTCCTTGGAATTGAGTGATTCCATATTTTTTTCCCCTCTGGCTGGTCTAAAACAAGCAACTGTTACTGATTAATTAATTTTTTTTCTTGATTTCCTTTAATGTTTCCTAAAGCCAGAAAGTTGCCATTTCAAATGAACTTAGTTTTGTGTCATGTCTGTGATCTGTCTTTTTTCTAAAAAATTAAACAACTGGATTAACATCCTCCAAGACTGGTGATTCCATATTTTTTGCCAGGGGTTGTATTTAGGCTGGGTATTGAGATGGTCTGTTTGACTAAATGGCGCCCTCTTTGGCAACCCCAATTGAACTTCAATGGCTTTGCGATGTCTGACATCACAAGCAGGCTCTTTTCTAATTTGCCCATTTTTTAGTGTCCATTTCTAAGTTCAAGATTTTCATATGAAGGAGGGCACAACCATGTCTCATGTTCATGATTAGGGTTGGGTATTGAAAGGGTATATTTCGATACCGGTGCCAAATCGATACTTTCAAAACGGTGCCGGTTCCTAAACGGTAATTAAATCGGTACTTAAAAAAAAAGAAAAGAAAACAAGTTTTTATGATGATTTTTTTTCAAGAACCAACCAACAATATTTTAAGCTAAAAGCTTTCATAATAGGCCTATACAAATAATAAAACAAAAAAATCACATATTATTACACATATTATAGCCTAAGGCCTAGGTGAAATTTGACCAACAGCATATTAAGCAGTAGCCTACCTTGAAAACCACAAAACATGAAAGACTTGACTGTTTGCAACTTTGCACTTTTTTCTTCATTCTACCTAATCTGGTATTCCTATGAGCATGAATGTGTTGAATTGTAGCCTACATGTAATGGGAGGGTAGGCTATGTTTTGTGTGGGTCCTACTATGGGGTGGACAGAAGAATGGGGATGAGTGATTGTGTGTCTGCAATGTCTTAAATTATTAGCCCTATATTATTTTTAAGTGTAGGCTACATTGAGTATGATCCAATTTCGTTGTATTCTGTGCAATGACATTAAGTATTCAATTCAATTCAATTCAATTCAAAATAAATAACCCAATGTTTAATGTATTTTTAACAGGTCATGTTACATGTAGGCTAATGCATTCATTTCTCATAAACATCGCATTTATCTATCGTTACTTTTTTGGCAACCGGCTAAACAGCAACCACATAGGCCTACTAAGAGGTTGATAGGCTACTCAATGCCGTCTTACAGAGACAAATCCGTCATACCTCCACGTTTTATTAACCGGTCATGCCATGGAATGCATGCATTTCTCATCAACTTCGCAATCTATCGTTAGGCTACCAGTTAAACAGCAACACATGGATGATCCCCTTCTGCCGTTTAATCGTGTATCACTACACTTGTAGGCTATATGCAGGCTTTATTAATTTTACCGATGACTTTTACCCATAGACAGTAAAAGTCTGCCTAAGAACCGTCTCTGCTAAAAGCATGAGTTTTCCGTCCATATCAACTGTTGCCAGAGTAAACAAAACGATTCAACTAGCATTGCACTGCAGACGTTGACTAGCATTTTAAACAGCTAGTTTCTGCCGTTTTTATGGGACAACTGATCATATCATTCTCCCGTTTATGCATCTCATTAACGTTTGCTTTTGCAAGCAGCACTTGTTGATGATACATCCTTGGTTCGGTTCCGAACTGGTGGAAATGCGGGCAGGTTCACTAGCACCACGGTTCAAAGACTTTCGAAAGGCTGCACCTGTTCAACAACACCAGGTTAGCTGTCAGTAGAAAACACAGCCTTCAGTGGTGTGTGCACTGACGCTGCCGTTTTAAGAGTGAACACCAGTGAGCGCGATTAAGCAGCTGCAATGAGGCACCGAAATGAAGCACCGAAATTCACATTGTATTTCGGGATGGTTACTACCGTTGATGTTCGCCCCGAATACGTACTTGTACCGAGTGTCGGTACCCAACCCTATTCATGATAGCTCTTTGTTTATGCACAACCTCTCATAATTCATGAAAACCAAGAAAAAAAAAGATTTCCATTCTTTGTCACCTTTAATGTTCAGTAATAAAGCCGGTTTTCAGAACAACTCAGTGGATTGTTCATTCTACAAAATTAGCTAGGAGTTGGCCAGGAAAAAAAACATATTGTAAAATAGAAATGTCTGGGGGGCCAAATCATACTGCTGGAGGCCCAGCCTTTTGACAACATAGTGGTAGAAGTAGTTGCCCGAACACTAAGGCTGGGATTATACTTGCCGTTAGACCAAGCGTAAGCGTATGCGCCCGTGTGCGACCTGCTGTGTCCTGTGTACAGACTCGCTGCAGCATTACGCACCTTACTGGAGGTCTTCACCAGGGGGAGACTAGTAGCCTAATATCAGATGTAGATGTGGCCATGTGCCATTGTTTACTCTCATGATTGCCCCCAGCTTTGATGTCGATAATGCATCTTGCAGTCACTTTCTTTTGGCAATGATCGCCCCCTACTTTATTGTCAGTATTGCATCTCGCGGACGCGTCGTGTTCGCTTGCGACGACGTGCACGACCGACGCACCAAATGACCGCAAAATACGCGAGGCAGCCATGATGCGTACACGAACGCGTTGTCTACAGCAAGTCTAAACGTGCCTTTACACTGATCAGAACAATACACCTATATATTCCTTAATAACCCCATCAGAGCGGCCACTAACCTGTCAACACATCATCGAGGTTGGTCTCCTTGTCATCTGCAGTGACATCATCATAGTACTCCACCGTTGGCTCTCTCAGAGAAGCAACTACTGTACAAAAGTAAAGAGAGATCAGTATCAGACAGACAGGAGCCCGTGAAAAAGCCATCGCCCCCCCCCCCCCCCCCCTCTTCCCCCTACCTGAGATGGGTTTCCTTTCATCCTCTTGAACGTCTTCGTACCCGGAATTCTGAGCATCAGATAGGATGTGTGCTGTCAGATGAAAAATACCTTAGAAGCTGTCTTATATTCATTGACCCAAACAAACATAGCTATACAGTGTACTAGTTGCATATCTGTAGGGATATTATGAAACAGCATGACTACACTCTGTGGTTTGGCAGTTATGATTCTCCTCCCCTTTCCCGTACGCTCCTGTACTGTAGGGTGTTTTGATGCAGCTGTGTAGCCCCGTGTGGTTTTTCTGCTTCTGATCTAACCACACAAAGTGCTAATGAGTTTCCCTCCAAAACCTTATGATGCTTAGGGCAGTAGCACCCAACTCTAACAGACCCAAGAGCTAATTTAGCCATTCTGCCAACAGTGTGTTTGTCTGTGCCTTCAGTGTGGGTTAGCTTTTGTACAGTAGGCTACATGCTTGTCTGCATACTTAGCCTCAGTGGTTTCAGTAGCAAAGCTTGTGTGTCTGAGGTGCACATACAGTATACCCAGCTTGATGACCTCTCACCTCTATGATGACCTCTGCAGGAACCGGCTGTTATTTGTCTGTGGTCCAGCTCCTCATACACAACTTCACTCAGTTCCGTGTGCCTCCTTTTGGAAAGAGCTGCAAGATACGAAGAGTAAAGTGCCTACCCCCATAATATTTAATACAGTCATGAATTAAAGCACTGACTAAAATTAATGTTGTACATTTGATGGCATTAAGGCTTAATTTACACATGCATAACAAATACTCATTATCAAACAGATATAGCGTATACACACACACACACACACACACACACACACACACACACACACACACAAAACATATACAGCACAGTAAAGGAACACTTAAAAAACACTTGTTTATGAAATGATGAAGATGTTGCAGCACCTCTCCTAAGTGCCCTGTTCTGCCCCAACAGCACCGCCAGTGAGCCCAGCAGCAGCAGGAGCAGGAGCCCCAGAGTGGCTGCAGCCGCTGGAGAGACAGGAAGCCCTGCAGGCTCACATGGAGGGGTGGTGGTTCTCACAGAGGTGACTGGAGGAGGAGGGGTGGTGGGAGGCTCTGGAGAGAGGAAAATGGCCATATGAAACACAGAACAACCCTAAGGGGCTCAGGGGAGGCCTAAGAGCTCCCTCCCCAATAACACTATATATTAGAAACCCTTCCCCGCTAATACTAATAATATTGCGGGGCCCAACAGCACCTCTGTAGACACATAATGCGAGTAAGCATTGAGTGGCCAACTTTGCGACACCGCCAAAGGGGCAGATGAATGCTAATTGAGAAAGTAGTCAGTTTCGCATTGCACCCAAGAAGAAATGTATGTACTCTCTAAAATATCCATGTATTTTAATCATGGTCTTCTCTATGGTGGCAATCCTTGCTTCTTGTCAGTGACCTTACCTTGGAGTTATGAAGTAAATTGCTTTCGTCACCCTGCAATTAACTGTTACTTGAGAAAAAACATTAATATGCAAATACTTTCGCTGAAAAAGTTAAGTTAAAGGGATATTCCGCCATTTTTGGAAATAAGCTAATTTTCCACCTCCCCTCGAGCAAAACAATTGATATTTACCTTTTCCCCGTTCATCCAGCCATTCTGTGAGTCTGGCGATACAACATTTAGCTTTAGGGAAAATTACCAGAAATCTTAGACATTTTTACACTGCAAAAAATGAAATCTAACCAAGTGTAATTATCTTATATTAAGGTAAATAATCTATTTGGTATTGTTTTAAGTATGAAAATACTTACCTAGCGCTCTCTCAAAAGATCATTTCACTTAATTTAAGAAGACTTTGACTTATTTTAAGGAGTCTTATCAAGATAAATTGACTTACTGCACTGGCAGATACATTTGCTTGTTTTACGACTAATTCACTTACTGCACTGGCAGATCATTTTGCTTATTTTCAGGAAGAATTGACTTAAAATAAGACAAACTTTCCTTAAATTACGTGAAATTATATCAAAATTAAGCACTAGGTACGTGTTTTCGTACTGAAAACAATACAAACTAGTTTTTTGTCTTGATACAAGATTAAAACACTTGGTTAGATTTGATTAAACAAGCCATTTTTTGCAGTGTAAACATGATGCTAACTAGCGAGATGCTACTGGTCTAATCCGTTTCAATGATCTATGCTAGGCTGAAGCTAAAAGTTGAATCGCCAGACTCACAGAATGGCTGGATGAACGGGAAAAAGGTAAATATCCATTTTTCACAGAGGTCATCTGTTGCTCCCTCAGTTATTTTGCTTTATTCCACTGCTCGGTTGAGTTCCCCATTGTCCTGCGTTCTATAAGGGTGTGCATTAACTTTAGATATACGCACGGCTATGAAGTAGTTCCATTGTTTTTGACCGTATCACACTTGAATATTAATTCGCCAAACTCGTTGTGAAGTTTAAATGCACTGTCACGTTACATAGAAGCTGTAAAATACAGACGTTCAGATCATAGTAACGTTTAGCATATGACAGAGGTGTCATTTAGCTAGTTGGGTGGCAGTAGGCTAAGAAAAATAGCAATCTTTCAAAGTTAACGTTCATCAGAATCCTGGGATGTGCCAGCTTGACAACGGGAGATTAGAACTAACGACTGGCTTTTGGCCATAGCAACCATCCATTTAGAACTAGTAACCGCAGTTTGAGAAATTAGTTGAAATGTGTCTGGGAAAAGTAGTTCTACAAACAATACCGTTCTAGCGATTAAAACAATTAAATTAGCACCGGAAACGAACTCAACACAAGTGGCAACAGTGGAATAAGCGGGATAATGGACTTCACGCCGTGCGGTTATTCAAAGTTAATGCACTTTTCTAGACGGAACGTCCCTCCGCTTCGCGTCGGGCCGTATCACCGTCTAGAACGTGCATTAACTTTGAATAACCGCACGGCGTGTCGTCCATTATCCCGTACTTATTGAGTGTTTTTCTTTTGTCTTTGCTGAGGGACAGTTACATCATCTGAGTGCTCTCTCACCTGTACAGGTGACCCAGGCGTCCTCCTTATGGATGCAGTCACTCTGATTCAGAGGTGCGCGGCAGCACTCCCACAGGTGGTGCTCATGGCCTGTGCAGTTCACCTCGTCCAGCCAGATGGGGCCGTTCCCCTTTCCAAATGAGCCCTGCTCCCCCCCTTCACGCACAGGCTCCCCACAGTCCAGCTGCCTGCAGACCACCTGGGCGTCCCTCTTGTCCCAGGAGTCGTCACACACCGTCCCCCACTCTCCCTGCAGGAGCACCTCCACCCTCCCTGAGCAGTGAGTGGGACCCCCCACCAGCCTCAGCTCTGGAGACCCTGGAAGAGGAGAGAGATTATTAACACACAAAACACACACACACACACACTCACACATGAATGCATGCACACATGCACACACACACACACACGCACACACGCACACATGCACACACGCACACATGCACGCACGCACGCACGCATGCAGGCATACATGTACGCACCCACACACACACAAACTCACACATGCACGCGCGCACACACACACACACGCACCAACCGACAAGTTTTAAAGTGTTTATAGAAAACTAACAGCATTGATCTCACCTAGACATTCCTTAACTGACTCTTTGTGTATGATATGAGGATTTGTTCCAGTTCCTGTGTCAGAAGTAAAAATACAATAAAAAAAAATAGTGTACATATGCTACACAACTGCTTATCGAATAATAATGATACTACAGCATAACTTTAGAGGGTAGCAATATTGACCTTTACACTCTAGATCAGCAACTGTGCTGCAGTCTGTTCTCCATTGAAAAGGTCTGCACTGCTCAAGGTGTGTGTCGTGCTTCCTACACCGTGGAGGGCTCAGTCGCTGGGCTTTAGTTGGCGTCTCTGAATGGGTCATTCTATGACCTCCACACCCTAACTGATGGCAAATGACTGAGCCTGTGTTTTTGTCCATGTCACTGAAGCATATGTTCCCCCAGGTGCCGTTGTAGTACACCTCTACTACACCTGTACACGGTCCATGGCGCTCTGTGTTTTGTCTCAGCTGAATGAACTCTGTGGGAAAGACAGCAGACATGAAAGTAATTCGTAGATATGAAATTCTAGTTAACACAACTCTTAAACAACAGAACGATTCACCATAAAAAAGAACAAATTGTGACTGCTCCATCCAACCAAACTGAGACTCCTCTTTAATTTCAAACACAAACTGATGAATACTTGATGTAAAATGTAAACATTGTGTCTTGAAAGTAAAGCCGTATCTCGGTGAGCAGCCTAATGGTGTTTCTACCTGAGCACATGACCCGCACATCCTCTTTGTGTGAGCAGTCGTGCCGCCCCCACTCTGCTGGGTGACACTCCCACAGGCTCGTCTCGTCTCCTGTGCAGTTCACCTCGCTCAGCCAGATGGGCAGATCTCCTGGGGGAACGGATGCAGGGACCTCAGCACTGAGGGCTGTGCCACACTGCAGCTGTCTGCACACTACCTGGGCATCCTGCATGTCCCAGGAGTCGTCACACACAGTCCCCCACGAGCCGTTGTGGAGAACCTCCAGCCTGCCAGCACAGTTCCTTCCAGATCCTGTCAACCTGACTGGCTGAGGGCCTGATATGGGAAAAGAGATGCATGAAAATACTAGAAAAATATATCTATAATTGTGATTTTGGATGGATCACTGTAGACTTTGTAGTCTATGTACTGTACACACCTGAACAGACAATGGTCACCTGCTGGCTAGAAGTGCAGTTTAGTATCTGTGGAGAGCTGCAGTTTCCCAGATGAGTCTCATGTCCAGAACAATGGAACCCTGAGACACACCCATCGCCCTCTGTATCAGTAGAACCAAAGAACCTAACAGCAGAACCGCAGGCCAGCTGTCTGCACACCACAGATGTTACAGACTGACTCCAGGAGTCCAGCAGAACTCTCCTCCACCTCTGACTGACGTAAACCTCCACCGCTCCCTCACACCGCCTCTCTCCAAACAAGCGCACCGTCCCATTGTACTGGGAGAGGGAGGAACCTGCAAAACATCTTCAGTTTAATAAACAGTTACCTCCGAAAGTACTGGAACACATGCTAAAGTTGACTGTAAAGAGGAATATAAAATCTTCTTTTGGAAATTGATCTTAATGCCTTGAATAAAAAAAGAGGAATTATTAATGTATCAAATAAATAGTTTTCCCAGGGGTCATAAGTATTGGAAAGCCTACAGTATGTTAACCCTATGTGTTACAATTCCCATAGAGGCAGGATGATTTTTATTTTTTTATTTTTTAAATGACAGTTATTTAATGGATCCAGGACACTATGCACCCTGATAAAGTCCCCTTGGCCTTTGGAATTAAAATACCCCCATCATCACATACCCTTCACCATACCTAGAGATTGGCATAGTTTTATTTCAGTTCGCCTATTAGCTGGTTTGCATTGAGCTCAATGAGAATGAAATCAGCTAATAGGCTAACTGGAATAAAAAAAAGGTTGGATATTTTTTTTTATTTAAGGCATTAAGATCAATTTCAAAAAGAAGATTTTATGTTCCTCTTTATAGTCAACTTATGTGTTCCAGCACTTTTGGAGGTAACAATTTTCATCCCCTTTAAGTTGCTATAATATATGAATACTTGAAAAGTATTTTTCTTCTCGGATATTCTTCATGTGCTCATCTGATACTCCTGATACAGCATTTTGTTATGAGTGTCAAATCTTTTTGCCAGCCAATAAAGCATGAATTCTACATCAATATTGATGTGCATACTCTGATGTAAAGCTATTTTGTCTGATTATAATAAACTACCGGTATCTCCTCCTGAGGAGTTGGTCTTGTCATGAGCTTACCTGAGCAGATCACTCCAGCATCCTGTCTATGGGAGCATGCAGCTCGACTCCACGAGGAGATTCCACATCTTGAGAGGCCAGTTTCATTCCCCTCACACACAAACACATCAGGCCAGATGCTTCCACTCCCCTCACCAAACCGCTCTGCCCCTACAACAGCCACAGCACTCCCACACTTCAACTGGTGGCAGAGCACGCTGGAGGCCCTCATATCCCAGGATGCATCACACACTGTGCCCCACTCTCTGAGGTACTTGAGCTCCACTCGGCCTGAGCAGGAGTCACTGCCATTGGCCAGTCTGGCATCAGTGTATCCTGAAAAGAGCCCAGTGACAAACCTTTACATTTATTTTTGTAAACAGTAAGGTCTGTAGCAGCAAAATGATGACAAGCCATGCACTGTAAAAAATGACCGTAAAAGTACAGCCAAATTCTGATATTATGGTAGTGTAATTTAAAAATACAGTACACGACTGTAGATCTTTATCATTTTCACGGCAATGTACTATGTAAAATATTACTGTAAAAATGCCGTCAAATTCGAACAGTACGGTACCGTAATTTTGAAAAACAGTAAACGACTAAATCTTTATTATTTTTACGGCAATATACCATTATTCTTATGATTCATCATTCTGATGATCATACTTTATTTTCTTTACCCATTCAATTTCTTCCGAATTTTTACAAATACTCACAGTAGAAGGCTACAAATCGATTGCACACAGTCTCGTGACTTCCAAAATATGTAGAGTTTAACGTAAATCTTTGACACAGTTTGAAGCAATGTTTCAGTAGGCTTTGAAACAAATATGAAACATGACTCAACAGTGGCACCTAGTGGCTACTTTTGTGAACTATATGCACTGGCCAAAACATTTAGCCCCGCCCACAACATTTGAGGTCAGGAAGTTTGATCTAGCTTTGCTCCATTGTGGAACTATGCTCAAACCAGAACTGTTTGTACTTTGTACCAATCAAATCGGACTTTGCGATGATACAAACTGTTGTAAAAATGTTGGCTAGCTCTTGAGCTATATTCTGTAGCAATTTTCAGGACTTTTCATTTTGTACAACAACTTCTTAAGATTGTAAAACCGAACTATATCATACTGTAAAAGTCATATTCTCAACAACAGCTGCCATTATTTTACTGTATTACTGTCATTCACAGCAAACTACTGGCAGCTACAGTTGGCTTTTTGGGATGTGTATGTCATACAACAACTGATGAGCAAAATAACTATACTTAAAGGGATTTTCAGAATATTGTTAGGACTACCACTGAGGAGAAGACCATTCTTAAAATGTATGGACATTTTAGAGAGTAGACATACTTCTTCTTGGGTGCAATGCGAAATTGACTACTTTCTCAATTAGCATTCATGGGGCTGTTGCATTCTGGTAACAAACTTCCTGCCTGTTCTTTGAAGCTCTATATGAGTCTTCAAATATTACGGTAATGTAATACATACATGTAACAGTATGACACTGTCACATTTTACAGCTATAAACTGTTGTTGTAGATTACAGTAGTTAAACTGTAGAATGACAGTATCATGCTGGTAACAGTAGCTGCCAGTGGTTTATGTAAGGGATAACGGCCGACGAGGTGACCGGTTCGATGGAAATAATGGCTAGGTGGAGGTCTAGAACTCCGGCGACGTGCGAAGCACGGAGACGGAGTTACCTCCGCCGTGCCATTATTTCCATCGAACCGGTCGACCTCGAAGGCCGTTATCCCGCTTATCTCCCGTTTGTATTCATAACCTGTATATTTAGAACATAGTTTTATTCCACCGTTGCGTCCGTTAACATCGCTAAAACTGTCTTGACTGTGGGACTACTTTCCGCCACATATCTACTTGCAGGACAAAACTGCCGTTACTAGTTCTAAAGTGGATGGTTGCTATGGCCAAAGGCCAGTCGTTAGTTCTAAATGGCTGGTTGCTACGGCCAAAAGCCAGTCGTTAGTTCTATCTCTCCCGTTGTCAAGCGGCCATATCCCAGGATTCTGATTAACTTTGACTTTGAAAGATCGCTACTTTTATAGCCTACATGGCATCAAACTAGCTACAATCCACCTCCGTCATATGCTACAATGTTACTATGGTTCTGCACGTCTGTATTTCAGCTTGGATGCAACGTGACAGTTCATTTAAACTTCGCAACGAGTTTGGCGAATTAATATTCAAGTGTTATACGGGAACTACTTCATAGGTAGCAGGTTATACGAAGTTAATGGCCACCCCATCAGCCAATCAGAGAAGAGAATTCCATTGTTGAGGGAGATAATGTAAATTATTATAGGGATATTTTTTACAGTGCATTTATCAACTCATTTTGACTGTAAAATAGACGTCCAGATCACAGCCTGAACAGACTGTACAACTGTTTTTTGGACGTCCATAGACATAGGGCTTATAATAGAAGTGGTGCATTAGAAAGACCCAACAGAGGTCACATCAGATGAAAACTGCAAACTATGCATTCATTATTTGGGAATTGTGCACATTTAGGCCTACACATGGTTGTTGGCCATTTCTTATGTGTGGTTGTAAGCAGGGACACGGGTATAGATTGTGCGTGTCTGTTCATTCTATGAGTTATGTAAGCCTGCATTTCTCATTTTCCCTCTCTCTGCTCTGTTCGTGCAGTGTGAGGATCTTACTGAAGAGGGCAGTGTTTCATTGCATGTCAACATAAAGGAGGCAAGGTGGCGAGGCACAGCACACATCCTGCCGTATTACCTCGGGTAACATCAACAGTGACCAAGTCATTCAAAATTATATAATGTAATTCACCTCATTCACTAAAATGCATTGTGAGATGTCTATTTCTCGGTTGTGATTTTATGTAAATTAGCATATGTACTACTGCCATTCTTGGGCTGGGCAGCCTTTTTTTCCCCCACACCACAAAAGAAACTGTTGCTGAAAAGAGCTTAAAGATTTGTAGGCAAACACATAATTCTAAAATAGATAAGAAATTCAAGGACAGGAGTTCTTACCAGAGCAAACTAACCCTACATCCCTATCATGTAAGCAGTTGTAGTTCATCGGGGATGTTGGGCAGAGTTGAATCTGAGTCTCGTTGCCTCCACACTGGATCTCTTCTGGCCACACCTGGCCCTCTCCCTCTCCAAATGCAGCTGCTCCCAGCACCTGTACAGGAACCCCACAGCCCAGCTGTCTACACACAACCTCTGCATCCTGCTGGTCAAATGTAGCGTTGCACACTGTTCCCCAGGTGATCCCATGTTCCACCTCCACTCTCCCAGAACACTGGTGGGAACCGTTCACTAGCCTGGGAGCTCTGTGTTCTGTGTGGAAATAATTAGAACTTTGCATTGTGCAACCAAAACATCATGTATGATGCATAATGTGGATAATTTGAACAATGGAACAGGTATTTCCATAATTATACTAATTAAACTACTACTAATTATACTATGTTCACCTAACCTGAGCAGGTGACTCCAACATTGTCTTTAGGCTGGCACGTGTGCTTATCCAATCCCTTATAAGAGCAGTTCTTTAGTCTGGTCTCCCAACCCATACAGCCAACCTCAGCCATCAAGATTCTCCCTGCTCCCTCTCCAAAGTGGGCATCTGACAAGGAATCTGCAGCAGCGCCACAGCCCAACTCTCTACACACAACTGCTGTATCAAAGTGGTCCCAATAAGCATCACACACTGTGCCCCACTCTCCCTCAAGATAAACCTCCAGTCTACCAGAACAGCGACTGGGCCCATCCACCAACCTCACTGTATCTGTGGGATTGTAAAAATAGAGCCACAACTCAGCTCTTAATGGCTCAGTGAAATATCCATAGAAGGAATATTGACAATAATTATAGTGTTCCACTTTTTACCCTTAGATTACCTTTACAAACTAATCCAACATCGTTCTCATGTGAGCAGTTGTATTTGACAGGGGAGGTTGGGCAGAGTTGAATCTGAGTCTCGTTGCCTCCACACTGGATCTCCTCTGACCACACCTGGCCCTCTCCCTCTCCAAATGCAGCTGCTCCCAGCACCTCTACAGGAGCCCCACAGTCCAGCTGTCGACACACAACCTCTGCATCCTGCTGGTCAAAAGTGGTCCTGCATACAGTGTGTCTGGTCTCTTTATGAAGCAGCTCCACTCTCCCAGAGCAGTGAGAATGGCCCACCAGTTGGACTCCTGCAATTTCCCGTTATATTATGTATCTATTTATTTATTCAATCATTTATTAATTTATGTATATATTTATTTGTCTCACACCTTTATTCAAAGCAACCTACATGTTAATTGTTACTGGGGGCAGTCACCCCAGAGTAACTCAGAGTTAAAGGAGAATTCCGGTGTGATATTGACTTAAAGTGTGTTGAAATATGATACCGAGTGTGAGCGATTGTCTCAGAGCTGATCTCGACCTGTCAGCTGTTCTCCGAAACCCGGCGGTAGCTCAGCAATAGTAAAAGAGGTGTTCAACTTTAGTGGCTCGGGCATCGGCGTGCCGTGCAAATAAATCACTGTTTTACACCATTAATGAGGCTCAAAGTAGCTCCACACTTTATTGGTAGACTTCTGAGGGCCCTGACATTTAAAACGAGACATCGAGAACTTTGAAAAAGCACTGGTTGTTTACTTACATGACTGTTTATTCAGGCAGTCACTTTCGAAAGTTTACCGGTCGCAGCCATCTTGAATTTAGTCACGTGACTGATTCATGACTAGTGCACGCATAGGGTGCCTTCCATGTAACGATTTATCTGGCTTCCTTCCTCCCTCGATCCTCGTTCACCGGAAATCGCTCACAGTCGAGGGCACGAGGACATCTCATTCATGTAATTGCAACCAGAGGAGGCAAGACCGAGGACAGAGGAGGGAGGTGGCAATCCCGATACGAGAGGAAACATAACACCATCCCACGCGGAACTGTTATTTCGGAGATGGGCGTTCTGTGGCTACGCATGGATGACGTATCCTGTATAACGTTTAAAAATATAGAAATATAGAAATGTTGTCTGTTATTTATGGCGTGTGAAGTTGATGCTAAAAGCTATAGTGGGATTATGTTAGGGGCTCATGAAGAAACATAAATGTAGCCTAACGAACAATAAGTTCATTATTTGAACGTCCTTATCAACATTTGCCATTGAAACATTTTGTGTATCTGCACAAAAAAGCATCATGTCGGACCTAGTGATTTTAAATTATGCGTTATGTGTTGAGTTCAAAACACAATGTTGTAAATGTCCTTTTTTATCAGCAGAAGAGCTGACCAGTTGCATGCACACAGATGTCGGCGCGTCTCTTGGATCCGCCCTATTACACTGACGTCGCACGTGCTAAATGGTGTGTATGCAGTCGAGGACGTCTCATTTGCGCAGTTCATCAAGCTTCGTTCCTCCATCCTCCGCTCATTCCTTCGTCGTTTCCTTCGCAAAATTCATTAGTTGGAGGGGCTATGACCGGGGCGAGGATCGAGGGAGGAAGGAAGGACCGATAAATCGTTACATGGAACGCACCCATAGACATAGCGATTACGTGAACCAGTCACGAATCAGTCACGTGACTAAATCCAAGATGGCTGCTACCGCTAAACTTTCGAAAGTGACTGCCTGAATAAACAGTCATGTAAGTAAACAACCAGTGCTTTTTCAAAGTTCTCGATGTCTCGTTTTAAATGTCAGGGCCCTCAGAAGTCTACCAATAAAGTGTGGAGCTACTTTGAGCCTCATTAATGGTGTAAAACAGTGATTTATTTGCACGGCACGCCGATGCCCGAGCCACTAAAGTTGAACACCTCTTTTACTATTGCTGAGCTACCGCCGGGTTTCGGAGAACAGCTGACAGGTCGAGATCAGCTCTGAGACAATCGCTCACACTCGGTATCATATTTCAACACACTTTAAGTCAATATCACACCGGAATTCTCCTTTAAGTGTCTTACTCAAGGGCATAACAGTGGTGTATCAAATGGCTGTAATTTCTACAGCAACTTCTTGTTCTGTAGTTTTACAATGTATAGCTGTACATTGCAATGCATTGTGGATCAAAAAACTATACAGTTTTTTTCAATTGCTTACACACAATTTTTCAAACCGAGTTCTTTTTAACAAAATTTAAGCACAGCTATCCAAACGCCACACTCAGTTTGCATAATTCCTAGATTCTTTGCAAAATTAAACACTTCAGTCAAAACAAACACACTTCAGTCAAAACATACATACTTCAATCAAAACATATACACATATTTGTAAAAATGCTATTAGTTGTCATTTAACAAACACAGTCCTCAATGATCAGACACTATTGCAGCCAGTTTCACACTGCAGTGATAAATGCAAAACGCATTTGTAAAAAGAAAAAATAGGAAATAGCATGTGCTAGATTTTTGCCCAGACATTGTTATGTAAGGGATCATTTAGATGTCCAAAAAATAGTGACAAACCCACAACATTCTTCATGATTAGTTCGACATAGGGAAAGTGTACATAAATAGGTCTATAAACTTGCACTTGCACTGTACAACACTGAAGACTGCTGTAGACTGAATATTTCAAGTATCTCTTTCAATACTTACAATATTTCTAACCATAATCAGTTACAGTAATCAACCAACAATGAAATCAATTGAACAAATAAAATCTGTAGACAAACAAAAACTACTGCATAAGGTACATACACTTTGACTCTGAAGAGCAACTACTGCAAAAGCAACAAGACTGTATAGCACACCTGAGTGCTGCGTTTTCAATTTTGCACATGTGTGCTTACACACCTGGTGGATGTGATTATCCAATTCGTTCATTAGTGCAGTCATTGGCAATCCGGGGCTTTGTATTGACAAGGAAGTAACCTCACAATCCTTATCTGTGTCTAAGGTGTGGAAATGTGTGTAGAGTTTTACAAATCACTGTGTGTAATGTTTTGCAAAAAGGGTGAAGCAGACATTGTGTGTAATGTTGTGCAAATCTGTGGAGGTGTTTTGCTCCTTGGAGTAAAATTTTGCTAATTGTGTGAAAATAAATATTTTAGTGTGTAAACAATCGTAAAAAACTGTAATATGTAAGAAAGATAATTCATATGACAGGGTTTTCACGTTTTCAACACAGTCCCTTATCATTCTACATGTTATATTTTTAAATTTAAAGAAGACTGCCTTAGATCAATCTAATTGCATCAAGTTGGGAATAACACAAAGTGGATTTACCCTTTACCCTATAGGTAACTTCACCTCTATTGCATAAAGTAATATAGAAAGTTTTTTTTATCTTTATCTCACTATTTTACCAATTGATTTAAATTATTAGTGTAACAAAAGATAGAGTTAAACGAAAGGACAGGATAAGTATACTTGGGCGAAATACCATGGGGGAAATTCATCTTGGTCTCCAGTCACTGCATCACAAACTTGCAACATACCACATAAAATATATACAGAATAGAGGATATACAGATTAATTTGCTTACCTGAACAAATAACTCCAGCATACCCAGACCCACACTCGCCCTGTTGTAGTTGTGTCCATGGACATTGCTTCAGTGCAGACTCTGGCCCTTTACAGTGATGGATGATATTCCAGCGATTCTCTGATGATCCAAATGGAAAATCCTGAAGAGCTTCTAAAGCATCACCACAGCCCAACTCTCTGCACACCAGCGCAGCTTTATGCAAATCCCACGCATGTGGACACAATCCTTTCCACTCTTCACCTCCTTCTGTGTCCACAAAATTCATCTCAACGTATCCAGAACAGCGATGATCACCAACCAACCTCACACCTCAGAAAGATACAGATAGAGAATTTCAAATCATGCTTATTTACTTATATCTGTGACATTAATCAACCATTTTATTTGCTCTGTGTTTCATTATGAATAAACCTATTTGACATATTGTGCAGGCAATCCTAAAACTTTCTGTTAAAAAAAAACATATCCTACCTCGCTGGTTGGTCAGGGCCACAGAGGCAAAGAGAATAATCCACAGGCAGCCCTCCATCTTTATCTCCCCCCAGCAGAAGCTCTGAGTTTGGGCTCAGCAGACAGCAGCAGACAGCACAACCCTCACCTCTGCTCCCCCGGACTCACTGACACAACTGTGCCTTCCTCTCCCCACCTAGACCCTATGCGCATCCCTGAGCCGCCTATCACACTCGATGTGACCATATTAGCAGAGCGATAGGAAATCATCAAAAGCATTTCAGCGTCAAATCAGAAGGCGCTGTTTAGACCGCTCTCCATATATGTCAAACTGGTAGTGAACAGAGAGAGAGAGAGAGAGAGAGAGAGTGAGCGAGAGAGAGAGAGAGAGAGAGACTCTCTACAGTCAGCCAACCCCCTGCGCACCCTCATCATTGAAGTCACATAGACGCATCCTTGTGGTCAGGAAGTCACTGCATCTACCAAAGATTTGCACTTGTTGGAGGGTTTTTTTTTTAGGGGGAGTGCAGGTGGCATAGGGTGTTTAGGAGCTGTTGCTCCTGCCAAAGCAAAATCATCTCAGTCAATAACCACAAACGTGATCAGCACAAGCTTCAGAACATTTTGGAGAGGGAACAAAACAGATATTTTAGCATGAGAAAATATGCAAAATAATTTGTGACCCTTTTTTCACCAATCTTCCTTCCTTCTTTAGTGGCTACTCCCACTACTACTATTTTGACCTGCAAATGGAGTCTGCCAAAATCAAAAGCTTAATGCTGTGAGGTGTGAAATCATATAGCCTACATAGTGTGTAGTACAGACTTCTACAATATTGAAGGAGCAGAGGCCTTGCAATGTCATGTATTATCCACTGAGGGGCGCCATTTAATTAAAAAATATTATAGGGATACCATCTATGTGAAAATATATACATAGAAATGATTCCATGAGCGTACATAGATTACTATAGACTATTATTTTGTATTATATCAATGATACTGATGACCTTGTTTACAGAACACGCAAGTTAGTATCCTGCCAACTAAACTGAGCATCTGCTGATATTAGCAGTGATGATGTGCAGCTCTTCAGCAGCATTCCACATCAGTTATACATATCCCTTTGTAATTAAATAAATAGCACATTTACTGCTAAGAATTTAACTTAGGGTAAATTACTATCTGTTTACAGTATATTTGCATAAATGTGACCCTGTAAAGCGGAACCAGTCGTTTCGGTAAAATTTAATAAATTAAGTTATGGTGCTCACGTGAACGGCCATAAACTAAGCTTTCCAACGATATGTATATCGAGGGTATTACACAAACCATCGCTAAGATAAACGCATCCAAAGTTGACATGGTTCTCCTGTCATGAAATGCCAGAAGACGAGAAATCACCTTTTTAAGCGGCGCGTGCACAATGGGAATGACAGCAAATGTGTTGAATCTTCGCCGGGTTTAACAGTCAAAACGTATGTTTTTCCGTGAAATGCGTCCACAATATGAAACTGTTGACTGTATACAGTCGAATTATGCGAAAACGTGAAATTCAACATTTTAACCCGGAAGTTTGTTATTGTTGATTTTCTCAAAATAACGTTGTGCGCAAAACTACTGATTTTGCTATGAATGGTCACAAATGAGGGCTGCAATTTGAGACTGAGCTATAAAGCTTGGGCAAATGAATTACATACAAGCTTACTGACTTGGTATTTGAATTATGGCTGTCAAAATAACTGATTAATTTAGATTAATTAATTTGAGATAAAATAACTGATTAAAAAAAATTAACGCAGATTAATCGATGACCTTTGACCCGGACCCATTCTAGTCAGTAACCATTAGACCGTAAAATGGGGAGACGAGAATGTGCTGCCTCGATCATTGATTGGCACATTTACTTAAAAGAAAACGGCCTGACGGTGTTAAAAAGAAAGCGTTGATTAAGTCCTCTGCAATGTCTGCAGCACAGAATTTGCATATCACCGGAGTTTGTCAACTCTTAAGTACCACATTACTGCAAAGACATAGTATTGACATTGCGATTTTGCGATTACATTTTATATGCTATTAATTTAGATTAATTAATCACAGAGTAGGACTTCCGGTTATGGCGTTGGGCTAGGTGGACGCGTGACAGAGCTCTCCCAACCTAAAATGTAACTACTAATAGTCGGACAATTAAAAATATTGCTTTCAGCGCTAATAAGCAGCCACTTTTGTGTTTAAACCGATTTGGTAACTAATATGCCGTCAAATAAGCCTCCTAAACCTCAGAAGATGACCGCAAAGTTGGACTCTAGCCTAGCAAGGCAAGCATCAGCATCCGAGGCTAGTGAAAACTTAGCTAACTCCAGTCAAATTCTCACTGCTATCGAAACGATGAAGGAAGATTTCGTGTCGAGATTCGATACTCTGCTCGGCGCCACTCAAGAAATACGAGGTGAGCTGAAAGAAATTTCAGGACGCATGACAGAAGTCGAGGAGAGAATTAGCACTACTGAAGACGAAATCACGTCCATGAGGGCTGGGTCTCGAAAGATGAAAACTACATTGGAAGAACTGACTCGAAAAGTGGATGACCTAGAAAACCGGGCTCGTCGTTCGAATCTTAGACTGGTTGGCCTCCCTGAAGAGAAAGAAGGGTCTGACATGTGTGCTTTTCTTGAAAACATGATCCCCGAAGTGCTTGGTGAATTCCCAAAGCCCTTACTCATTGAACGGGCTCATAGAATAGGCAGTGTACAGAGGCGGTCTGGTAACGACCGATCCCCTGTGCGTCCAAGAGTGATTATAATGAAGTTTTTAAACTATGCTGATAAGGAACGGGTCATGACAGCTGCAAGACATGCGGGTCAGATAAAGTAGGGGAGAGCAGGGTCAATTGAAACACTTTTCAGTTTAACGTCTTTTTCAAAACAGGTGAAAGGGATACAAATAATGTTGTCATATGATCAACAACTCACATGTGTCCTCTCTTAGTTACCAGTGTAATTTCATATACACCTTGAGTGATCGCGTTGTTTTTTTAACTTTGAACGTAAGTTGTCATTTGTTTCAATTGACCCACCCAGTCGGGTCAATTGAAACACATGTGCGGGACGAATGAAACAGCATATTGTAAACAGAAACCATTGACTTTACTCTAGTTTTTATGAAACATATCTAACAACATACTTCTGTACTTGTCATGGCTAAAATTTCACCTGATTCTTCAAAATATAAGTAGGTCAAAAAATGTATTTTCCGTGTGCGTCAATGTCGAGATACGCGTTTCGATTAAACTCACATTTCTTCATTTTATACCATGCTGATGACTACATTTCCATCTAATTTACTTATTTCCCGTTGTAAGCCTTGTTGAGGGATTCACAATTGATCTTCCTCTTTTATTTTGAAACATTTTATTTTTTTTTGCATTGATAGTTCGGGACGATTGAAACAACTGTTTCAATCGTCCCGACAGTGCTAACTAACACTTAAACATATTTTGCTTCTAATCCTCAAAATGCTGACATTTAACACTTTCAGACATGTTTAAGTAATGATTCATCTCTTGTATGGTCATGTGATCATTGCATGAAACAATAAACACGAGTTGTGATCACAAAAAAATTACCGCACATAAGATTTTACTTGCCGGTGTCAAAAACAGGTTTGCGGGGATAACGTTGGAATTCGATGACGTCATGGCACGAGATTTCCCGTGGTTGGCAAGTCTTGTGTGTTGAACAAACTGACGACATATGACATTTCAGATGTGCATGGTTTTCGAGGAAATCGCTGTGTTACTTTCGTCCCGCGTTTCAATCGACCCGGCTCTCCCCTACGACGAAAAGAGGATTATGTTTTTCCCTGACATCTCTTCTAACCTGCGCAAACGGCGGCAGGTCTTTGATCCTGTGAAGAAACAGCTGGCTGCCCTCTCGTACCCGACACTGCGCTTTGGCGTTATTCACCCTGCCACACTGCTAATCACCATAAAGGGAAGACGACACACATTCGACAGCGCATCGGAAGCAGAGAAGTTCGTCCAGGGGCTGACGGGCATTGAGCAAGATGACACGGAGCAAGCTGACTCCAGTGAAGTGGCTGAAACCAACGTGGAGTAGGCTAATCTTTTTTCCTTTTTTGGGGCTGACATTGGACAATTAAGGTAACAACAAAATGTGGTCAGTGAAAGTATTGCAAAGTAAGCATCTACAACTAGCCGACTAATCATATTTCAGGACTTTTGCAGTTTGTCTGTACTTTTGGTGGGGCTCTGTGGAGCTCAACAGGTATGCTGTTCCTCACTGTATTTTGTGTATGGGTGGACCAGCTAACCTCCATAGCCTGGCTCCTCTATGGAGTCATTGAGAATCTTTGTGGGAGGGGTATGTGTATTTCATTTGGGGAAATACACAGGTTCGTGTTCATGTTCCTTAGGGTTATAGGCACAGTGTATTGTTTGTTTGTATGTTTTTGTTTTTCTTGTTATATCCTCCTTTGGCTCATTAGTCACTTTAGCAAAAGGCCCACTGCTTTCACATATATGACATTTCAACATGTCTTCTGAACTGAAATTTACCTCCTGGAATGTAAGAGGCTTGAATAAGCTTGTCAAGTTAAAACAAGTCATGAGCAGGATTAAACATCTCCAGGCTAAGATAGTTTTTCTCCAAGAGACCCATTTGACCCCTGATGATGTAATTAGAGTTAGGAGACGATGGCCTGGCCGTGTCTTTTCTGCTTCATTTAGTTCACACTCACGTGGGGTAATAACTCTGATTCATAAATCTGTGCCTTTTCAACTTATTAATGTGGTTGAAGATAAACTTGGTAGATATCTTATTATTCAATGCGAGATTTTATCACAAAAATTAAACCTAGTCAACCTGTATGGCCCCAATGATGATAACCCTTTATTTTTCAGACACTTATTCTTAACCTTGGCCGAATTACCTGGTAGTTATATTATAGGTGGGGATTTTAATTGTGTTCTTCAACCTAAAATGGACCGATCTACAGGAATTGATGCCTCTCATAATCAGACCAGAAAGGAGATATTTTACTTTATTAAAGAATTTAATTTGATTGACATATGGAGAAAAACCCACCCTGATAAGTCAACATTTTCTTGCTATTCGAGCACTTGTAAGACCTTTTCTAGAATAGATTTTTTTTTAGTCTCTGCCAATTTGATACCTTTAATTTCAGACAGCTGGTATGATAGCATAGTAATTTCAGACCATGCCTCTGTTTCGTTTAATTTGAATACACCCAAAGCTTTTCTTAGGCCCACTAGATGGCGTCTACAAACATTCTGGCTAAAAGATCCGGACTTCTTGCAATGTATTGGGGCTCAAATCGATTCTTATTTTGAAATAAATACTCATCAAACATCTGCTGCTGTGCGCTGGGAAGCCTTTAAAGCCTTCTTGAGAGGTCAGATGATTAGTTACACTAGCTTTAAACATAGAAGTTGGAAGAAAGAGATGGAACAATTAGAACAAAAGATAAAAAACATTCAAATAGATTATTTTAATAAACCCACTGAAGCGTTATTTAAAGAACTGAATGAAAATAGAGCTAAATATAATGTTTTGTCAATAAACAAGGCAACCAAAAGCCTAATGAAATTGAAACAATCTTACTATGAGCAAGGTGAAAAAGCCAGTAAGCTTTTAGCCTGGCGTATTAAGCAGTTGGAAACTGAGAGAACAATTAATACCATTACAACTGATGAGGGTTCAGAAACCAGTGACCCACAGGAAATTAATAGAACTTTCAGAAACTTTTACAAAGAATTATATTACACAGACTGTTCATCTACAACTATTAAAACACAAAAGGATTTTTTAGATTTGTTAAGTTTTGCAACTCTGGACGACGATTTTGTAAATTCCCTGGACTTGAAACTAACTGCTGAGGATCTATCTCTGGCCATTTCCAGCATGAAGGGAGGAAAAAGTCCTGGATCTGATGGAATCCCCATTGAAATATATAAAATATTTCAGGATAAACTAATAACTCCCCTATTAGATATGTATAATGAATCTTTGGATAACGGTTCCCTCCCTCCATCTCTTAACATGGCAGAGATCTCACTCTTGTTAAAACCAGGAAAACCATCCTCCCTGTGTGCTTCATATAGGCCAATCTCACTTCTTAACAATGATCTCAAAATCCTTTGTAAAGTGTTGGCTAGGCGGCTTGAATCACTCTTGCCACAAATGGTCCACCCTGACCAGAACGGTTTTGTTCAAGGAAGACAAGGTTTTCATAATATACGAAGGGTGTTTAACATACTCTATGAAAAATCTGGCTGCCATGACACCGCCATTTTGTCTCTAGATGCCGAGAAAGCTTTCGATAGGGTGTCATGGCAATATCTATTTGAAGTTTTGCAAAGATATGGCATTAAAGGGAACTTTCTTAGTTGGATTAAACTAATATATGCTGATCCACAGGCCATGGTTTTAACCAATGGACTGACTTCCCAGCCTTTCCATCTACTACGGGGTACAAGACAAGGCTGCCCTTTATCGCCATTGTTATTTACCCTGGCTATCGAACCACTGGCTATGGCTATCCGTAAAGATCCCAAATTAGAAGGCATAAAGGTTGGGGATGTAGAACACCGTATAGCACTTTATGCAGATGATATTCTTTTATTTTGTTCAAATCTGAAATATACGTTACCCTCTCTACTAGAACTAATTAATTTATTTGGTTCTTTTTCAGGTTATAAGATTAACAATACCAAATCAGCACTTATGTTCTTGAATGAAAATGAGGCACAAAATCCTCTAGTACACAGTCCTTTTCTGATTTGCCCAAAAGGCTTCACTTATCTGGGCATTAAGATCCTTCCTTGTGTTAATAAGATTGTTCCCGCCAACTACAATCCCATTGTGGATAAGGTCACTCAGCTAGTGAACAGATGGACAAAACTCCCTATCTCTATGATAGGACGAGTGAATGTTCTTAAGATGTCAATATTACCAAAGTTTTTATATTTCTTTCAATCAATCCCACTTGCACCACCATCATCTTTTTTTCCCCTACTACGAAAGCTTTTTACTAACTTCATATGGAACAATAGGCGCCCTAGGCTCAGGTTATCACTATTGTATCTTCCATATGATAGAGGTGGACTACAGCTTCCAAACCTTGAGTGGTATTACTGGGCAGCTCAAATCAGGGCAGGGATGTTTTATTTTGAAAAAAATAATCCTCCATCCTGGATTTCAATTGAATCACATCAAATTAGTATCTCCCCAAACTTATATATGTACTCTGCCAGTAAGAACATACTAATTAGCAAGACAAAAAATCCTTATCTTAAAAATACCATTTCAGTCTGGTTTAAAGTTTGTGCACATTTAGCTGAGCCTCCACAAACATTATCACAGTTTTCCCCCATTTATGGTAATAATGCCTTTCATCCTGGAAGATCTGACTCAGGATTTAAATTCTGGGCGTCCCAAGGTATAGCCAAGGTAGCTGACCTATATGACGATAGGTCTGTTTTCAGATCATTTGAAGAACTTCAATCTAAATACACAATCCCGTCCAAACATTTCTTTAAATATTTGCAATTAAGAAGCTTTGTCCGAAGTCGCCAAGGTTACAGCTTACAACTGCCCCCTCTTTCTACTTTAGAAAAACTCATTCTCGATTTCTTACACTCCAGAGGACAGGTCTCTTTATTGTACAACCTCCTTGTAAGTAAATCCTCAGAATCATCACATAATATCCTTCAAGCTTGGAAGACTGACTTACAGGAGGATATCACAGAGATAGCGTGGTCTGAAGCGTATGCTTTAGCTCAGTCACAAACCATAAATACAAATTCTAAATTACTACAATACAAGTGGTTAAATAGACTATACATCACTCCAGCCAAGCTTCATCGATTTAATCCTAACATTCCAGACACTTGTTTTAAATGTAAACACGACAAAGGGTCTTTATTCCATTGTATGTGGGAGTGCCCACAATCTTTATCATTTTGGAAGAAAGTGATAGAGGTTGCTAGTCTGATCATTGAGGGAGAGGTGCCCCTTAAACCAAAACTATGCCTATTGCACATCTATCCGGAAGACTTTACCCCCTCTAATAATGTCCAACGTTTGCTGAATATTTGTTTTTTGGAGGCTAAACGCTGTCTGGCCAAGGAATGGAAGACAGACAGGTCCCCTGTTTTGGCGCAATGGTTGAAAGGAATGTGCTTTTATTTTGCTTTGGAGAGAATAAGTTATACTACAAAAGGCAAGCTACACAGGTTTTGGAGGATCTGGGACATATTTTGTGATTTTCTTGAAAACAACAATATTGAAGTAGAAGGCTGGGAAACTGTTGGAATTTGAAATGAGCCCCCCCCCCCCCCGTTTTTCTGTTTTAGTTTTATTTATTTGTTGCATTTATTTTTAAAGTCTGTATGTATTTTCCATTCTTCCCCTAAAGAACCCACAACCCTAACAATACTTCACTGATTGTTTGTTTGTGTATATTGTGTATATGGAGGTTTAGACACCGACCAGTATGACATAGTATGTTGGAAATATACATTTGGGTTTGTTTATTTGTTTTTTTACTACAGAAGATGCTTTTAAGACTTTCTTTATCATTTCATTTTGTGCCTTGGGATTGGGGTTGTTGTGTGTATAAAAGAACAAAACTCTAATAAAGAAATGTTTAAAAAAAAAAAAAAATTAATCACAGAGTATGTAATTAATTAGATTAAAATGTTTAATCGATTGACAGCCCTAATTTGAATATACCAGCACTTTGCAATCTTTCACTGAATACAAAAAACACCCAAATAAAAAAAAAGAATTAAAGAATGCCCTAAAAATACCCCAAAAAACAGGATACCCAAATAATTACAATAAGCACAACTAACCGGACATACAGTTAGGCCTAATACCTGTTTCAGATGGACTCTGAACAGCGTGGAGCCTGGGATGATACTAGGCCTATGGTTGCCACACGTTCTGGTTTTCCCGGGATTGTTCTCTTTTTTTCATGTCTGTCCCGGAAAATTGATAATCTTTTTTTGGTGTTTTATTTTTAAGCTGCTTGGCCCCCCTGTCCCGGTTTTTCTCAAATCAAATGTGGCAACCCTAGTTGGTACTTGATTTGAAGCGGTTAACCCGGGTTGTCTGACTTGGGTCAAGGGTTGGGTCGGGTGTCAGACCATGGTCAATTCAGGTGTGAATGGTAGAATCTGGGTTACAGTAAGAACTGGGGCAGAATAATTCATCTCATTGGCAGCCCGGCAAGATATCGTGTTGTGAAATCCTTTTAGAACCACCAAGGATAAAGGAGGGAGCATTCAGCTGTGTCCAGACAGCTTGTGTGATTATACTGAGAAAAGTCAGAAGCACATGTTGTTCGTTATAATAATGTAAATGTAATGTTGACTAAACTGAGCATATGGAAATATGCTCCAAAATAGGGCTCCAGAAGCTAGAACGCTGAAAGCTCTTATTCAGTGGACGCAGACATTGAATGCCAAAACATAACAAGTTCTCATATTTTCAATCACATGCAGAGGCAGTCATCCTGCCAAGTATTTGATCCAACCATTTTGGAAACCAGCTCATCCTAATTAGCTGTCAGGTAGATCAGATAATTAGTGATATCGCCTGTGTTAAGTGCACAGGTAGAAAGAATTTACTCTTTGGAACCAGGAATGTCTGCCTCTGGTCAAGTGGTTAGTCAGCTCTTGGTGCTCTCCCATCAGTACCGCCTCAAACCACTAGGGGCTCTCACCCGCCAGTGTTGGAAACCTCAGCAAGACCTCATGTTGAAATGTGATGTGTTGTGAACTCTCATCAAGGATGAAGGAGAGAAGCATTGGACCCTGCCCAGACTGTTTGTGTGATTTAGCATGTTTATAAAAGTCAGAGGCCCACTCTGTTTACTCTAATAATGTGTGAACATAAATCTAAATCTAATTATATGTATCTGACTGTATAAATATGCTAGCCTGGCTAACGCCTACCACTTAATTTTCTCGTATTTGAAAAAATGCCCAGATCCGTTCATTGGGCGCCACGGATGTTTATCAAATGCACATAGCTCACCCAACTCGTTCGTATGCAAAACTAAGGGCTGCCATTGACATCAGTGTAAATCATTTGGCGTCGAATGTAGAGGCAAGAAGGCAATGGAAACTTCTCGGATGTTCTGTGATTCGTTCGCCAACATCAGGCGAACATTTGGGCGTTAGTTTCCAAACTGGCTTAGCAGCGGGATTGAAATCACCGTGCAAGGCAGTATGGGAACACCCAGGCTATAAATATGCTGTAAAAATATAAATATGCTGTAAAAATAGAAAATATGCTGTAATGTGGTCTGTCCTACGGTGGTCATTCAGAAACTGTGAATGGAATGGCTATGAATGGAAAACCATTTAGGCTACTTTTGTTCTTGATCGTTTATCATAAATACACCGTAGATAACACAACAATTGTGGTTAGTCCGAAGGCAATCGGCAGCTGGAAGGTGACATTGCTTGGATGTTGTCAATTACATATTGGCCAAAATAAATACGTAGATTGATAAATAAATATATCAATGAATAGCCTGTCCTCTCTCTCACATCCACACGTTATGGATTGTCCCTCCCCACATAGAGCACTTCCTCTTCATAGCTCATCTCCAAGGGCGTGTGTTTTGTTTGAATGGACAGCAGCCTCTAAATGGCACAAGACACTTTCACCATGACCTCTGGACTCTGGAGTTGACGAACAAAAGGAATATAAACAGCCATGGGGCTTGGAACTTGTAACCGGAGGGTTACTGGTTCGATCGCTGACCAGTCCACAGCTGAAGTGCCCTTGAGCAAGGCACCTAACCCCTCACTGCTCCCCGAGCGCCGCTGTTGGGCAGGCAGCTCACTGCTCTAAGTTACTGTGTACTTCACCTCACTGTGTATTCACTGCATGCTGTGTGTGTTCACTAATTCACGAATTGGTATAAATGCAGAGATTGAATTTCCCTCACAGAATCAAAAAAGTATATATAGCCTACTTATACTTAAACTGCTTTGTAAAGTTAGCTGCAGTTCATGATCTGACTACTGAGGGAGAGACTGAACGTGAGTGAAGATGCAGATCACAGTATCAGGCAGATGGTCGGGCTAGTTGAGTCACGGTTAGCTGCAGTTCATGATCTGACCACAGTTTTGCATGTGGCAGTAAAAGGGTGCTGTGGAGCTCCTGACAGCAGAGATCACCAGGCCCATGAAATTTGCTGACAAATAAACTCTCCCGGTGACAAACAAGTCTCAGACGTTTTGCTAAACACACATTTGTCCTCTGCCTTCGAGTGGCTCCTGTTATCTTTGGTACATTAAAACTGCAAACTTAGTTTTGTGCTATCCCAGAGCTAACTTGCATTGGAACTTGCCATAGGTAGTTCCCTTCAATTAACAGCCGGCTCTTCTTATATGGGCAAAGAAGGCAGTTTTGGTTCTTTTGTGTAGGCAAACTTCAGATGTCTATGACACAAGTGAGTAGCCAGGGTCACCATGGTGCACTGTCTGAGGCGGTGATACTGCTAAAATATATGATGCATTTCAATTTAATGTAAAGTACCATAACATGGATGCTAATGTATGGCCCGCTGTCCTACAGATTCAATTCTTGCCCCTGATCAATAGGCACCATATTTCAGCACCACGGACAGTGACCGCCGGCCTTGGCCTGTCCTAAGGTGGTCATTCAGAAACCGGTGATGGAATGGCTATGAATGGAAAACCGACGACTTTTGTACTTGACAGTTTATTTGTTCATGCATCCACCGTACATGAGGGAACAATTGTCGTTACCCCAAAGCAGATGGCAGCTGGGAGGTGAAGTGTTTAACAGTGATTGCGTAGGAATATTACATAATGGCTTAAACAAGTGAGTAATCAAGTAAATACTGTAAATAAACGCGCGCGCACACACACACACACACACACACACACACACACACACACACACACACACACATTGTCCCTCCCCACTATAGTGAACTGTCTCTTCAGAGCTCCTATTCCAGGCCATATGATAAAAACAGAGTGTCACAGGTGTGACAGATATCGTGAACTTTTAGACGTGTCACCTGCCCTCCTTTTTTGTTTGAGTGGACAGCAGGCACTCATTCACCATGACCACTGGGCCTGGGTTGCACATTTGTGGAGGACGCTCCTAACACCTGTCTAAAACCTCTCTTTTTATTTGAGTTTACAGTATCTTATTCTATTTAATATGGACTGAGCCATGCACTATTTCCCCCAGTGAACATATTGCATCGTGAGCATGAAAGATTCTAGGCTTCAGGGCCACAAAGCTCAATCTTTTGTCAGACTCCAGGATTACAAAGTAGCTATACATGTCCAGCAAGTGATTCTGACTGATTCTGATTCTGTGAAAAACGTTGTGATGTAAGATCTATCTGAAAATGTTCACTCCAGAAAAGCATTCCTTGTACTTTTTTAAGCCACAGACATTATTAAATATATAAGTCTCAGAAATAGCATAAGTGTGTAAACTGCAGTATAATTGATGGACACTGTTTATTTATCATCTATTCAGGGTTACATTACAGGTCCAGAAGAATTTTAAAATTCTGTTTTTGGCAAAAATTGCACATTTTGGCCTGTAGGGGGACTCATACAACCAATTTAGGAATGTGTTCAATCTAGATACACACACAAAATATATCACCCCTCCAGTCAAATGTTAGCATGGAGATGGGAGGCCATGAGCATCATCTTGCCTTTCTGGCATACTTGTGGATGTCTCAGCTGCCGAACTCATAGAATACTACATAAATATCAACAGTGTTTTTAAGGGTTAGCTGCAGTTCATTATCTGACCACAGTTTTACACGTTGCAATAAGGGGGGCGCTGTAGACCGCCTATCAGCAGAGATCACCAACCCCATGACAGAAGCGAGTAGCGGGTCACCATGGTGCACTGTCTGAGGCAGTGATATTCTAACAAATGTTGTACTGAAGAAAATGTGATGCATTTGAGTTTCTGTGTTTTCTTTGATTGGGCAGCAGCCTCTAACTGGCACCAGGCGCTCATTCACCATGACCTCTGGGCCTGGGTTGCACATTTGTGGAGGATGCTCCACCCACCTGCCCAAACCCTCTCTTTTTTTAGTGTGTTTTGTTCTATGTAATATGGACTGAGTCATACACTATTCCACCCAGTCAACATGTTGCATCATGAGCATGGAAGGGTCTAGGCTTGGTTCAATCGCTTGCCAGACTCGAGGATTACAAAGTAGCTATGCATGTACAGCAAGTGATTTTGAATGTGAAAAGCGTTGTGGTGTAAGATCTATTTGAAAATGCTCACTCTAGACAAGCATTCCTTGTGTAAACTTTTTTTAAGCCCCAGACATTATTAGATATATAAAGGCTCAGAAATAGTTTAAGTGTGTAAACTGCAGTATAAACGATGGACACTGTTTATTTATCATCTATTCAGGGTTACATTACAAGTCCAGTGGGGTATACTACGAATCTCGATTAGTGGGTTAGCGAGGTATGTTAAGCTCAAAGCCAGGGTATGCTGTCATACGAAAGTGGATTTGTTTTAGCGTCGCTGTATCACCATGGTATCTTATGCTCGCAACCAAACCTGGTCGGGAGCAGGTTATGTGCTAAGTTATAGCAGAGAATGTCTAATAAGGGGAGAAGGACCACTAGCGAAATACTTCCGCATGGTACTGCAACTAGAGGGCGATCGCGAGCAAGTGATGAATGAATGGGTGGCAATTGAGCTGAACCCCCCAGTACCACATTTGTCTTTATATAATTTTTTCTCCTGAAATTGCATTAATGCATGCGATGCAGGATAACTTGACTTGACAATTAGCTGACCAATGCAATTTTCTATATGTGTTGTTATTCCTAAAAACCCTTTCAAAGTTTTCATGTCACGTGACACAAGCGAACCACTTTACGGCCATAGACCTAAAAGAAGGTTCAGCTTCACGACGGTCGTAATCGGTCGCGATTGTCGCGAGCATCGATGAGCTAAATGCTAGCATGTTACAGGGAAAACGGCCCATCCTATGAAAAGCAGAAAGGACATGAGTGACTTTTTATTTCATTTCCAGTGGAAAACCCATACTCAGGTAGCTACTACGACAATGTACATTAAGAAATGAAGTTGTCAACTGTGAAAAAAACGAGTTCTAGCCGCTTAGCCCCATAGACCACAATTCATTTATCACTTGCTCGGCAACGCCCCTAGCGGAATTTCAACAGATTGCAGGAACAATCCGGTACAATGGAGTTAATAGGAAGTGGACCGGCTCTCCCTAAAGGGGCTCTGGTTATAGCTCAAATCGTGAAAAACTACCGCCCTCTGGCCAATTCTAACCAATCCATTATCTTGAAAAACGAAGTTATCTCACGTGTGCTAATCTGTCATACTTAGAACAAGTTCAGCCCCGCCTCTGCAAACATTTTGAAACTCGAAGGCGCTTTTAACTAGGTTGCGCGTGCAAATATGTCACTACTATGGACGTGCATACCATGCAATATTTGATGACCATCGATTTTTTGATGTTATGGGTTAGACACTAAAAAATACCACCCTAGATTTCTCTGCCGCTCATAAATGCGGAAGTAATCGTTGGTTAACCTAGGCCAGAGAGTAGGTGCATTCGAGTTCGGAAACGGCTGACTTCGGCTGACTGCATACGTCAACGAGAGCTTGAGTGTCACCGGGAGGGGCGAAAGTTTTAGGTGCAGATGGTCCCGAACACGATTTTGCAAATTTGACAGACGTGATTCGCGTGAGACCTCGCGGGAGATATCGCGGAATTTGTGTGCATTAAATACAGTATTTAACTTTCATTGTTACTCATTAAAATGAGCATGATGACTGACGAAATAAAGTGATATGAAGTAGTTTAAATAAACCACTGTTATCATACAGTTACAGGCCTGCATTGTAGCACATTAATTAAATATCAAGTGTTTCCCGTGTGTATATGTAACCAACAGCATAAAATAGCAGAATATCAAAACCTTTTCAGTAGGCTAGCCTACCGCTGTTCCAGAAATCACAAATAAGAAGGTATCCCTTCCATATCTGTTAATTTTAGTACCTTCTAACGTAAGGGGCAAAGATTCTGCAACAGAACAAGATGGATCACTTTTGACAAGCTCAGGTGTCATCCCAGACAGCTGGCTGTGCTGATCCTAAAGTGTTAACTGCATCCATCTTGCTCCGCTATAGAATCTTTGGTAAGCAGGCAGAACGAGACCCCTGTCATAATCGTCATGGGGAGATTCCTTCCAAACCTGTTCCAAACGGACCTATCAAGTCCTTGAACTGACGTCATGGGGCGGGATACAGCCAGTTGCATGCACGAAAAGGCAAATGCAGGATTCGACTGCAGGTGTCTTCATCCCGCGAGTTTTGAGTGACGTGACATGGTCGCATTTTTGTGACATGATCACAACTTTTCTTTAAGTCGAACAACACGTCTAACCAGCATGCACTGCATATGACTCAAATTACGTTTCGACTGCATGCGTTTGCAGCCGACTTGACATGTCGAGTGCACCTAATGTCTAATAAGGGGAGAAGGACCACTAGCGAAATACTTCCGCATGGTACTGCAACTAGAGGGCGATCGCGAGCAAGTGATGAATGAATGGGTAGCAATGGAGCTGAACCCCCCAGTACCACATTTGTCGTTATATAATTTTTTCTCCTAAAATTGCATTAATGCATGCGATGCAGGATAACTTGACTTGACAATCAGCTGACCAATAAAATTTTTAATATGTGTTGTTATTCCTAAAAACCCTTTCAAAGTTTTCATGTCACGTGACACAAGCGAACCACTTTACGGCCATAGACCTAAAAGAAGGTTCAGCTTCACGACGGTCGTAATCGGTCGCGAGTGTCGCGAGCATCCATGAGCTAAATGCTAGCATGTTACAGGGAAAACGGCCCATCCTATGAAAAGCAGAAAGGACATGAGTGACTTTTTATTTCATTTCCAGTGGAAAACCTATACTCAGGTAGCTACTACGACAATGTACATTAAGAAATGAAGTTGTCAACTGTGAAAAAAACGAGTTCTAGCCGCTTAGCCCCATAGACCACAGTTCATTTATCACTTGCTCGGCAACGTCCCTAGCGGAATTTCAACAGATTGCAGGAACAATCCGGTACAATGGAGTTAATAGGAAGTGGACCGGCTCTCCCTAAAGGGGCTCTGCCTAGGCTGTCTTGTGCGTCTCCACGATTCCCGATTGGTCAAAGTCACCCCAACCACGAGAACGCGCACAGATCTGAGCTGAAAGCCTAGTTTGATAAATTCATCCTTGAGTGAGTTTCGTAGTACCACTCAACGCTGATTGCGACTTTCGTTTTTAGCAATCCAGGTTATCCAAAGAAAACCTGGTTATGTTCAACGAGATTCGTAGTATACCCCACAGAAGCATTTTACAATTCTAGGTTTTTGACAATAATTGCATATTTTGGCCTGTAGGGGGACT
The DNA here is from genome assembly GCF_963854185.1 of Sardina pilchardus. Lineage (NCBI taxonomy): Eukaryota > Metazoa > Chordata > Actinopteri > Clupeiformes > Clupeidae > Sardina > Sardina pilchardus. The sequence goes on along the minus strand of NC_085010.1, from coordinate 12,447,334 downwards.
CATAGGCCTACAACAGGAATGTGTTCAATCTAGACACACACACAAAATATATCACTCATCCAGTCAAATGTTAGCATGGAGATGGGAGGCCATGAGCATCAGATATTAGGTGCACTCGACATGTAAAGTCGGCTGCAAACGCATGCAGTCGAAACGTAATTTGAGTCATATGCAGTGCATGCTGGTTAGACGTGTTGTTCGACTTGAAGAAAAGTTGTGATCATGTCACAAAAATGCGACCATGTCACGTCACTCAAAACTCGCGGGTTGAAGACGTGAACAGTCACTTTGCGCAATTCTCCGCATCTAGTTTGAAACGCCTGCAACCGGCTGGATCCCACCCCATGACGTCAGTTCAAAGACGTGATAGGTCCGTTTGGAACAGGTTTGGAAGGAATCTCCCCATGACGATTATGACAGGGGTCTCGTTCTGCCTGCTTACCCAAGATTCTATAGCGGAGCAAGATGGATGCAGTTAACATTTTAGGACCAGCACAGCCAGCGTATGGGATGACACCTGAGCTTGTCAAAAGTGATCCATCTTGTTCTGTTGCAGAATCTTTGCCCCTTACGTTAGAATGTACTAAAATGAACAGATATGGAAGGGATACCTTCTTATTTGTGATTTCTGGAACAGCGGTAGGCTATCCTACTGAAAAGGTTTTGATATTTTGCTATTTTATGCTGTTGGTTACATGTACACTGAAAATCACACTTGATATTTAATTAATGTGCTACAATGCAGGCCTGTTAACTGTATGACAAAAGTGGTTTATTTAAACTACTTCATATCAATTTATTTCGTCAGTCATCATGCTCATTTTAATGAGTAAGAATGAAAGTTAAATACTGTATTTAATGCACACAAATTCCGCGATATCTCCCGCGAGGTCTCACGCGAATCACGTCTGTCAAATTTGCAAAATCGTGTTCGGGACCATCTGCACCTAAAACTTTCGCCCCTCCCGGTGACACTCAAGCTCTCGTTGACGTATGCAGCCAGACGAAGTCAGCCGTTTCCGAACTCGAATGCACCTATTATCTTGGCTTACTGCCATACTTGTGGATGTCTCAGCTGCTGAACTTAAGAAATAATAAATATATGAACAATATGTTAAGAGTTAGCTGCAGTTTTTTATCTGACCATAGTTTTACAAGTTGCTATAAGAGGGGCGCTGTAGAGCTCCTATCAGCAGAGCTCACCAGGTCCACGACAGCTGGAGTCACCATGGTGCACTGTCTGAGGCCGTGGTATTCTAACAAATGTTGTACTGAAAAAAAATGTGATGCATTTGAGTTTTTGCGTTTTCTTTGGCTTAGTTCACACTGGCAGTCGAAATCGGATGTCTTGCATATCCGATCAGAACCTGATCTATCTGACTGACTGTTCTCATTGCATATGGCAAGTGATCACATCTGATCACATCCGATCTTGGCGTGCAATGCTCAGATCCGATATAAATTACACACACCTGGATTCATTAGGTAGAGTTGTACACAACCAAGTCGTCATGGATGAAAGTGGATTTATATTTTATATTTTCCAACTTATTATGCGTAGCCGCGGCGCAAATACCTCGTCACCCTTAACGTTACAGTTTTCTATGTTTCACCATAAAATGATGACGTTGGTTTTTGTTTTGCTGGTAGCCCTGGCGCTTGCCTGGCGCACGCGCTGAATCAATCAATCAATCACTTCCGTCACTCAGGATATTACGTTGCAATTGTTTGTCGCAGTGCAAATGACGAAAGGGGCACGTTGAAATCCTATTCAAGTGGTTCGACTGTTCAGATTGAGTCATATCCGATAGTAAGTGATATTGAAACCACCTCCGTATGTGGTGCGAATCAGCATTGGAAAAATCGCATTTCATGCGGTTTTGTGCCGTTCAGACTACCCAAAATTCAAGCTAGATACAATCCAGATAAGCAAAAAATCGGATTTCGACTGCCAGTGTGAACTAAGCCTTTGAATGGACAGCAGCCTCTAGATGGCATCAGGTGCTCATTCACCATAGACCTCTGAAGTTCGCCTACAAAAAAGCTACCATCTTTGCCCATATTTGGAGTTACGGTATCTGACGATTTTTCCTATGGGAAATAGACCTCTGAAGTTCGCCTACAAAAAAGCTGCCATCTTTGAAATTCGGTATCTGGCGATTTTTCCTATGGGAAAATAACATGGGGATTTGGAATTATCACACCTGTTAAACTCTCGCGGGGATGACAAAATCGGAAATTCAGGTGTTTTCCTGAACACACTTTTGTCCTCTGCCTTCGAGAGGAATCTGTGATCTCCGGTACGCGAAGGCGGCAGACTTTGATTTTTGCTACCCCAGAAATAACCTGCGATGCAACTTGCCATTAAGTTAGTTAGCCAGTTAGCTCTGGGGTAGCAAAAATGAAAGTGTGCCGACTTCACGTACCGGAGATCACAGTATGCACAAGAAGGCAGAGGACAAAAGTGTGTTCAGGAAAACGTCTGCATTTAAGACTTTATCGTCCCCGCGAGAGTTTAACAGGTGCGATAATTCAAAATTCCCATGTTATTGGGTTCTAGCGGCTAGAACTCGTTTTTTTCACAGTTGACAACTTCATTTCTTAATGTACATTGTCGTAGTAGCTACCTGAGTATAGGTTTTCCACTGGAAATGAAATAAAAAGTCACTCATGTCCTTTCTGCTTTTCATAGGATGGGCCGTTTTCCCTGTAACATGCTAGCATTTAGCTCATGTCAAGTCAAGTTATCCTGCATCGCATGCATTAATGCAATTTTAGGAGAAAAAATTATATAACGACAAATGTGGTACTGGGGGGTTCAGCTCCATTGCTACCCATTCATTCATCACTTGCTCGCGATCGCCCTCTAGTTGCAGTACCATGCGGAAGTATTTCGCTAGTGGTCCTTCTCCCCTTATTAGACATTCTCTGTCTATGACCTCTGGGCCTGGGCTGCACATTAGTGGAGGAAGCTCCACCCACCTGCCCAAACCCTCTCTTTTCATTTGAGTGTGTCTCATAATCTAGTCAGTATGACACTACTAAAAATATAAATTAATTTACATTTCACTTAATTTGAATTTAAATGTATATGACCACCATCATATTCACTATGAAGATTCACTATGGTTTGTAGTCCTGGATCTGTGTGTGGGTAAGGAACAATGTGCTTTGACTGAGCCAGACACTATTCCACCCAATCAACATGTTGCATCATAAGCATGATGTGTAAATACCCCTAAGCTCAATGTATTGACAGAATCGAGGATCAAACAGTATGTATACATGTGCAGCAAGCGAACTTGATTGTGAAAAACGTTTGTGGTGTAAGATCTATCTGAAGATGCTGACTCTCTAGACAATCATTTCTTGCGTATACTTAAAAAAAAACTGTGTGTAAACTGCAGTATTATTGAAAAACATTGTTTATTTATCATCCATTCAGGGTTGTAATCACAGGTCAACAAGCATTTCAAATTTCTAGTTTTTTGGACAGCAATCTTTGCCTGTAGTAAGGTCATACAACCAACTAAGGAATGTGTCCAGTCAAGATACACACAGAAAACATATCTGTCATCCAATCAAATGATAGCATGGTGATGGGAGGCTGTGAGCATTAGATATGTTCTTGCTCATAAGAGCTTGTTATGACAATGCTTCAGTAAGGAGACAGTGTACATTTGTTCTATGATTCACAGTAACATGTAACACTGAACTGACAATGAATCTAAAGTTTACAGTAAATATAAATGCTAAAAACACAAAAGTACTTGGCCTACAAATCACAGCATAAAAATATATAAAAAATACATTTTTGGAATATAAATGGCATTATAACACCTACAAAATATAAATTGTAAAAATAAGCTTTGCACATACTTTTTGTCATAAGATATCAAAGATATTTTTATCATAAGATATGAAAGATCTTTTTGTCATAAGATATCAAAGATTTCAACAATGATCTCAGAGCTCCAGTCCACCACAGCTGATGTGAGTCCTCTGCTCTGCTGACCTCTTCATGTGTCACTCCTCAGACTCCGCCCCCACATCATCATAATCAATCCCTAGCAACAACAACAGTCACTAACACCACTGACCAATCAAAACAAATATTGATCACTGAAACTTGAACACTGAAATCAAGGATTTTGTGTTTATTTATAGTAATATTTAAGGCATTTACTGTAACAACTAAATTGGTCCAAAAACATTGGATAAAAACTGAGTGACAGAAATGAAAGCAGTATGTAATGTATAATGCAGTTGAAATCTTGTGAAGTGTTAAGCATTGCATTAAAGTAAACACAACAACAAAAAATATATATATTTAAATGGACTTCTCACCAGTGATGACGCCATCTTGAGCTTGGTTTGCTGTCATCATCCCTGATGTCATTTGAAGGTCATCTTCATTCATGATGTCATCATAATACTCCTGTTCTTTTTCATTGGCATGCTTTGTCTCCACTGCTTAAATGAGATAAACATTTAACGGTCACACTCATTAAGAAAGACTGGGTCAAAATCATTACATTTTGCATGTGTGCATTTCATCTGTGAATATGGTGTGGAATAGTGACCTCATGAAATGCTGATCATACACTCACCCTTGGACATTTTAACGCCATTGTCATCAGTGGTGATGTCATCATAATCCTCCTGCCCCTCCTCTCTCAAAGACTCTGTTGACAGAAATCCTCTAATTAAATCATCCACCTCCACAAGCCACTGGCTCTATATTGTCTCTCATTTCAGCTGCATGTTGTACATGGCATAATAGAATAACACTACCAGCCCCACTGATCCTGCTAAATTGAAGTCACCCTACTCCATTTTCTCACTCAATAACTGTTAAATGTGCCATTACGAAATCAATCTCTCGTTTTGAATAGGGCTCGGGATCATGACGTAAAAAACTTCGCGGGCGCAGCCATATTGGCAGCTTCACTCCTAAGTTTACTATGGATTACTATGGATTTACTCCCGCCTATATTAGTGTGTTCCTGTTACTTAGTTTTTGCCTTCTTGGTCGTGTGTTGCTGTGTAGTGGGGTGTAACAGCACCACCCATGATCGCAAGAGGAAAAGAATCGCTAATACCACATTTCTGCTTCTTGTCTTCTGCATCTGAATGAATGGATATTACGCTCGGTGCGCTACCAATATGGCGGCTATTCCTAGAACGCAAGGCTTGTTCCCGAGCCCTATTAATGGAAATTCCGAGTGATTACTAACAGTGAAAAGTCCAAGACCAAGTGGAGATGTCAAGGGATGACATGCTGTACCTGATATGAGTCCCTCATTACTGTCTCCCACGTCATCATATCCTGTGTTCTCTATGTAGTCTGTGGAAGGATGGTCGGACAATTGTTTATTAAACAATAGTAAGCAGCCCTAACAGAAATGTAAGAGGCTAAGCAACATCTCAATTTTCAGAAATGCTTTAGCATACCGGTATTATCAAACAACAACATGCTACAACATTTGTTAATAATTGTTATGAATATTTGAGCATTTTGTGTGAATTTGCTCCCTTGTTACTAACGAGCAAACTGCCTCGGTCTCTCTCTCTCACTCACCAGTCACCTCGGATGACTTCTCCACACTCGTGACGTCATCAACATCGTCGTACTCCTCTCTCTTCGCCTCTCCTGAATCAAGCAAATTAACATCTCTTACACTCTTACATGTACATGACACTATACTAATCTGAAATACAATACATGATGTAGTGCAAAACCTCATCAGGGGTCGTGGTAAGTTAGGCCGCGGACCAGATTCTGATATTTAAACGCGCTTCGGTGGATGGTATAATGTTACACGCAGCTACACGGCAAATGGATAAAAGTAACTCGTGAAAAGCATGTAGGCGTACTGCTGGTCTAATTGAGTGATTAAATACTCTTAATGAACTCTATTGTATCTCCCCTTTCAATATTGTGAAGAACAGCAAGCGTAATGTGAAGCGTAATGTGAAGCCTATAGCCTCATTTTGTCAATGATGGACTGCTTACCACGGAGCTAAACTTATTATAATGACTACTTTGTATATAGTATATCTTACTTTTATTTTTAAATACTTGTTTGACCCACCTCCTGGCATACAATGTTTATTATTTGCCTACAATAGTAGCGCGCAGTTACATGTGGCACTCAGCGCATTGATGTTGTCGGATCGGGTCTCGAGATGAGTTCAAGGTAAGATACCAATACTCCTGACAAGCGACAGTTTGATAAGTGTGATGCCCTCGCATGTGTTCACGCAGCCTAACTTAACAGTTCATTCATTAAGACAGTTGTCTGAATAATTGTTATAGGCTACTAGATCATTCTGTTCAATTAGCGGAGAGAGAAAGTCTTTGTCAAAAAGTTTAAAGAGGAACTGCGAAACTAGACCCTATGAAGAGCAGTGGAAGGAAAACGTTTCGGTCACCTCACCAGGTTTCACTAATAAAAGGACCGTGAGTTTGATCTGCAACAAAGCTTGCCTGGAGAGAACGCTGACACTGTCAGAGGCTCTGTTTAGACACCCACGGTATGAATCGATATTGTAAAATAAAAATGATTTTAAAAATCCGACTATCAGAATAATTCGCCGGGCCAATTAATAGGCTAATGCTGGTGGGCTGCTGGCTCCTCTTACCGACCCAAGACTAGTTAAGGTAGCCTAATACAAATTAGCAACAACATAGACGTAGAAGTAGGCACAGATTAGAGCTACAGAATCTTTAAATAAGGCCATCAGAGCAGCCACAAACCTGTCAATAAATCATCGAGGTTGGTCTCGTTGTCATCAGCAGCGACATCATCATAGTACTCCACCGCTGGCTCTCTTAGTGAAGCAACTACAAAAGTAAGGAGATATCTGTGTCAGACATCCATAGACAGGAGCCCGTGAAAAAGCCAGCGGTCCCCCCTCTCATCCCCCTACCCGAGATGGGTCTCCTTTCATCCTCCTGCACGTCTTCATACCAGGCATTTTCAGCGTCAGCTTGGACGCGTGCTGTCAGATAGAACATAACTGTGTTACATTCATTGACCTGAACAAACATAACCGTGCAGTGTATTGGTTTGCATGTAGAGACATTATACAACACAGACCAACACATTAAGTCGCGTCGTCGATTCAATTTTCTCAAGTAGCCTACTAGCGAACAGCACGACTGCACATTGTGGTTTGGCAGTTATGATTCTCTTCGCCTTTCCCATACGCTCCTGTATGTTTAGATGCAGCTGTGTAGCCCCCGAGTGGTTTTCTGCTTCTGATCTTACGACACGAGGCCCTAATGAGTTTCACTCCAACTCTCACTAAAGATTCTTATCAGTAGGACAGCTGTAAACAACTCTTTTTTTCACAGATCAGAGAACTAATTCAGGCATTCTGCCAATAGTTTGGTTGATCTTTCAGTGTTCTCAAAGTTTTTTTTTTTTTTTTACAGATCAGAGAACTAATTCAGGCATTCTGCCAATTGTGTGGTTGATCTTTCAGTGTGTCTCAAACTTTTTTACAGTTGACTATATGCCTGTCTGCATACTTAGCCTCAGTGGCATGAGAAGCATAGCTTGTGTGTCTGAGATGAACATATAGCCAGCCTGATGACCTCTCACCTCTATGATGACCTATAGAGGAACCGGCTGTGGTCAGTTTGTGGTCCAGCTCCTCATAGACCGCTTCACTCAGCTCCACATGTTGCCTTTTGGAGAGAGCTGCAGGATAGGAAGAGTACCGACCCCCATGATAATATTTAATGCAGTCATCAATTAAAGAATGGACTAAAATATATGTGGATGTAAAATATAAATGTTGTACATTTGATGGCATTAAGGTTTAATTTACACATAATGAATGCATGCATGTAATTTAAAAACACTTGTTTATGAAATGATGAAGATGTTGCAGCACCTCTCCTGAGTGCCCTGTTCTGCCCCAACAGCACCGCCAGTGAGCCCAGCAGCAGCAGGAGCAGGAGCCCCAGAGTGGCTGCAGCCGCTGGAGAGACAGGAAGCCCTGCAGGCTCACATGGAGGGGTGGTGGTTCTCCCAGAGGTGACTGGAGGAGGGGTGGTGGGAGGCTCTGGAGAGAGGAAAATGGCCACATGAAACACAGAAGGTGTTTTATATGATCTCATGTCTTTAGTGTTTTTAGTCATGCGGATTTGTTATTTTATCATCCTGTTTACATTGTAGTGTATGTTGTGTGTGGTGTCTTAAGCTACTGGGACCTTGAATTTCCCCTTGGGGATCAATAAAGTATCTACCTATCTATCTATGGTGTTTTACATCATCTTATCTTTTATATAGCTCTTATATCTTCGTTATATATCGTTTTTTAGGAATCAGTATAATCACTGAAAATGCTTTTCAGAGAGGTCATCTGTAGTTCCCTCAATTGTTTTGATTTTGATGTCTTCAGTGCTTGTCCTGCACTTCATGTACAGTATATGTTGTCTTTGTTGAGGTAGTTACATCAGCTGAGTGCTCCCTCACCTGTGCAGGTGACCCAGGCGTCCTCCTTATGGATGCAGTCACTCTGATTCAGAGGGGCGCGGCAGCACTCCCACAGGTGGTGCTCATGGCCTGTGCAGTTCACCTCGTCCAGCCAGATGGGGCCGTTCCCCTTTCCAAATGAGCCCTGCTCCCCCCCTTCACGCACAGGCTCCCCACAGTCCAGCTGCCTGCAGACCACCTGGGCGTCCCTCTTGTCCCAGGAGTCGTCACACACCGTCCCCCACTCTCCCTGCAGGAGCACCTCCACCCTCCCTGAGCAGCGAGTGGGACCCCCCACCAGCCTCAGCACTGGAGACACTGGAAGAGGAGAGAGATTATAAACACACAAAACACACACACACACACACACACACACACACACACAAACATAGAGACAAACACACACACACACACACACACACACACATGCACACACACACGCACACACACACACACACACACACACACACACACACACACACTCACACATGCACGCACACACACATATACTTAGATGCACAAACTAACACACACATAGTATAGCATACATTTATAACTTAAACAATTTTAAAGTGAAAAACAACAGCATTGATCTCACCTGGGCATTCCTTAACTGATTCTTTGTGTATGATATGAGGGGTTGTTCCAGTTCCTGTGTCAGAAGTAGAAAATAAAATAACAATTAGAGTCCACATACTACACAACTGATTACCATTTGAACAATAATAATACTACAACATAACTTTAGAGGGTTCCAATATTGACCTTTACACTCCAGATCAGCAACCGTGTTGCAGTCTGTTCTCCACTGAAAAGGTTTGCACTGCTCAAGGTGTGTGTCGTGCTTCCTACACCGTGGAGGGCTCAGTCGCTTGGCTTTAGTTGGGGTGGCATCAATGGTCACTGTAAATCCTCCACAGCCTAACTGATGGCAAATGACTGAGCCTGTGTTTTTGTCCATGCCACTGGAGCATATGTTCCCCCAGGTGGCATTGTAGTACACCTCTATTACACCTTTACACTGTCCATGGCGCTCTGTGTTTTGTCTCAGCTGAATGAACTCTGTGGGAAAGACAACAGAAAGTAATTCTGTCTATGACTGTAACACAATTCTTAAACAACAGAGAGATTCACCTGAAACATTTTAACTACTCTATCCAACCAAATTAAGGCTGCTCTTTAATTTCAAACACACACTAACGAATAATTCAGTGATGTAAAGTATATACATTTTAAGCTACTGTTTACTGTTGAAGTTGAACATGTATAGCTCCTTGAGGAGCACACTAATGGTTTGTACTGTACCTGAGCACATGACCCGCACATCCTCTTTGTGTGAGCAGTCGTGCCACCCCCACTCTGCTGGGGGACACTCCCACAGGCTCGTCTCGTCTCCTGTGCAGTTCACCTCGCTCAGCCAGATGGGCAGATCTCCTGGGGGAACGGATGCAGGGACCTCAGCACTGAGGGCTGTGCCACACTGCAGCTGTCTGCACACTACCTGGGCATCCTGCATGTCCCAGGAGTCGTCACACACAGTCCCCCACGAGCCGTTGTGGAGAACCTCCAGCCTGCCAGCACAGTCTCCTCCAGATCCTGTCAACCTGACTGGCTGAGGGCCTGATATGGGAAAAGAGATGCATGAACCCACTAGAAAAGAGGTTTATCTATGAATCACTGATAGACTTTTCAATGTACTCACCTGAACAGACAACGGTCACCTGCTGGCTAGTAGAGCAGTTTAGTATCTGTGGAGAGCTGCAGTTTCCCAGATGAGTCTCACGTCCAGAGCAATGGATCCCTGAGACACACCCATCACCCTCTGTGTCAGTAGAACCAAAGAACCTAACAGCAGAACCACAGGCCAGCTGTCTGCACACCACAGAGGTGACAGACTGACTCCAGGAGTCTAGCAGAACTCTCCTCCACCTCTGACTGACGTAAACCTCCACCGCTCCCTCACACCACCTCTCTCCAGACAAGCGCACCGTCCCATTGTACTGGGAGAGGGAGGAACCTGCAAAACACATTCATTTTAACATACAGTTAATATGTATACACAGTTTTCATATAAATGACCAGGATAAGGATACAAGGATACAAGGAGTTGTATTTGTCACATGCATAACATTACTGAAGTAAAGAATGCACTGAAATGTGTAAGTTCCTTCGCCTGTTGTGCATATTGGGGGGGTTGTAGAGGGGCAGGATAAATGCAAAAAGCATTTAATACTGTACTCAAAAGCAAGCAGTTACCAAATAATGCGCTTATATTGAGCAACCTAAACATTTTCCATTCTTAATATTTTCTACTGTGCTCATCTGATACTCTATAAATATACATCGATATTAATGTGCATTCTGATGTAAAGCTATTATATTATATGTCTGATTCACTAATTAAACCCCCCACAGCATACTGACTTTTCTGCTTTGAATTTTACATTAAGAAATAAACTAGAGTTGCTTCCTCAGAGATGTTGTTGGCATGAACTCACCTGAGCAGATCACTCCAGCATCCTGTCTATGGGAGCATGCAGCTCGACGCCACGAGGAGATTCCACATCTTGAGAGGCCAGTTTCATTCCCCTCACACACAAACACATCAGGCCAGATGCTTCCACTCCCCTCACCAAACCGCTCTGCCCCTACAACAGCCACAGCACTCCCACACTTCAGCTGGTGGCAGAGCACGCTGGAGGCCCTCATATCCCAGGATGCATCACACACTGTGCCCCACTCTCTGAGGTACTTGAGCTCCACTCGGCCTGAGCAGGAGTCCCTGCCATTGGCCAGTCTGGCATCAGTGTATCCTGGAAAGGGCCCAGTGAGAAATGCTTTAAATGTATTGTTATGAACAGAAAAGACAAAATGTGTAGGCAAATACATCATTCTAAAATAAGGGAACTAAGAAAGTCAAGGACAAGAGTTCTTACCAGAACAAACTAACCCTACATCTCTATCATGTAAGCAGTTGTGGTTCATCGGGGATGTTGGGCAGAGATGAATCTGAGTCTCGTTGCCTCCACACTGGATCTCCTCTGACCACACCTGGCCCTCTCCCTCTCCAAATGCAGCTGCTCCCAGCACCTCTACAGGAGCCCCACAGTCCAGCTGTCGACACACAACCTCTGCATCCTGCTGGTCAAATGTGGTACTGCACACTGTTCCCCAGGTGATCCCATGTTCCACCTCCACTCTCCCAGAACACTGGTGGGAACCATTCACTAGCCTGGGAGCTCTGTGTTCTGTGTGGAAATAATTAGAACTTTGCATTAAGGAATCAAAACATCAGTTATGAAGTATAATGTTCATAATTCAATTAATGGAATAGGTATCTCAGCCACGTGTTCACCTTACCTGAGCAGGTGACTCCAACATTGTCTTTAGGCTGGCATGTATGTTCACCTAATCTCTTACGAGAACAGGACTTTAATCGGGTTTCCCATCCCACACAGCCAACCTCAGCCATCAAGACTCTCCCTGCTCCCTCTCCAAAGTGGGCATCTGACGAGAAATCTACAGCAACCCCACAGCCCAGCTCCTTGCAAACCACTGCAGTATCAACCATGTCCCAAGAAACACCACACACGCTGCCCCACTCTCCTGCATGATAAACCTCCACTCTCCCAGAGCATCGACTGCCACCATCTACCAACCGAACAGGATCTGAGGGATTGAGAAAACAATGGCACACCCCATGGTGTACTCACTTCTTAACATATCCAATGAATTAAGGACTACATATTACAGGGTAAAATCTCTTAGTACCTGTACAAACTAATCCAACATCGTGCTTGTGAGAGCAGTTGTGTGAGGGTGTAGAGGATGTTGGGCAGAGTTGAATCTGAGTCTCGTTGCCTCCACACTGGATCTCCTCTGACCACACCTGTCCCTCTCCCTCTCCAAATGCAGCTGCTCCCAGCACCTCTACAGGAGCCCCACAGCCCAGCTGTCGACACACAACCTCTGCATCCTGCTGGTCAAATGTGGTACTGCACACAGTGTGTCTGGTCTCCTTATGAAGCAGCTCCACTCTCCCAGAGCAGTGAGAACGGCCCACCAGTTGGACTCCTGCAATTCATCATTCATTGGTATGAGTACATGTACATTTATAATACTAATGTCTAGAATGCATATTATTTGTATTTGTTCTGTATGTGTTTTTATTATTTAAATGACTCTATCACCTGTGTAATGAGGCCTATGATTTACGAAATTAGTATTGTTTTCAGTTAGCCCACCTGAGCAGATGACTCCTGCATCCTGATGATAACCACAGTTTTCTGCACCCCATCTTTGTGCGTTGCAGTCCTTCACTCTGGACTCAGACCCCACACACTCCACATCACTCATCCAAATGTCTCCTGAGCTCTGTCCAAACTGAGCACCTTTGAGAGCTTCTACAGCCTCTCCACAGCCCAGCTCTCTACACACCACTGCAGCATCATGCAGGTCCCATCCGTTATCACACACTGTGCCCCACTGTCCTCTGTGTGGAACTTCAACTCTTCCAGAACAGCGACTGCTGCCATTCGCCAACCTCACAGCATCTAGAGGGGTCAAAGAGATGATAATGTGTTGAGAGTGCTTAAATATCACAGTTTACTAAGATGAGTCTAATGGTTTATTTCTACCTCCGCAGATCAGTCCTGTATCATTGTCATGTGAGCAGTTGTGGCTCATAGGAGATGTTGGGCAGAGTTGAATCTGAGTCTCGTTGTCTCCACACTGGATCTCCTCTGACCACACCTGGCCCTCCCCCTCTCCAAATGCAGCTGCTCCCAGCACCTCTACAGGAGCCCCACAGTCCAGTTCTCGACATGCAACCTCTGCATCCTCCCAGTCAAATGTGATACTGCACACAGTGTGTCTGGTCTCCTTATGAAGCAGCTCCACTCTCCCAGAGCAGTGAGAACCACCAACCAGTTGGACTCCTGCAATTCATCATTGTTTATTTAAATGTACTCATTTGGCTCACACTTCTATCCAAAGCAACTTACTTAAGTCAGTTGTTACAGGGGCTAGGCTCTCCAGAGTGATCCGGGGGTAAGTTCCTTACTCAAGGGCACAGTGGTGACAGAAGGGAGGTGTGCCCACAACTTTTCTGCCAACAGATCTTTAGATATTATGCTACCACCGCACCATTTATTGGTATGAGCACATTTGTGATACTAATGTGTAGCTAAAAATAGCATGCATGTTTAAATTTCATCTGAATAGGTTTATTCAAATGACCCTATTACTTCACACCCTGGCATATTTTGAAAATATTATGATAATGTCACATGAGTAATATGGCCGATGATGAACTAAATTAGTATTGTTCTCAGTTAGCCCACCTGAGCAGATGACTCCTGCATCCTGATGATGACCACAGTTTTCTGCACCCCATCTTTGTGACTTGCAGTCTTTCACTGTTGACTCAGACCCAACACACTGAACTTCGCTCATCCAAATGTCTCCTGAGCCCTGTCCAAACTGAGCACCTTTGAGAGCTTCTACAGCCTCTCCACAGCCCAGCTCTCTACACACCACTGCAGCATCACGCAGGTCCCATCCGTTATCACACACTGTGCCCCACTGTCCTCTTTGTAGAACTTCAACTCTTCCAGAACAGCGACTGCTGCCATTCACCAACCTCAGGGCATCTAGAGGGGTCAAAGAGATGATAATGTATTAAGAGTGCTTAAATATCACAGTTTACTATGAGTCTAACAATGATATGATTTATTTGTACCTCTGCTGCAGATCAGTCCTGTACAGTTCTTATGTGAGCAGTGGTGGTTCAGAGCAGAATAATTTATTTCAGCTGTACATACTGAAATGCTCCATCAGTTTTACACACTGACTATTGTTTTACAAGATCTATGACTAGGTGACATGTGATTATGCCTAGTATTACATTCATTAGGATCAGTTGCTGTCAGTTTACCTGAGCAGATGACTCCTGCATCCTGATGATAACTGCAGTTTTCTGCTCCCCATCTTTGTGACTTGCAGTCTTTCACTGTTGACTCAGACCCAACACAATGAACTTCGCTCATCCAAATGTCTCCTGAGCTCTGTCCAAACTGAGCACCTTTGAGAGCTTCTACAGCCTCTCCACAGCCCAGCTCTCTACACACCACTGCAGCATCATGCAAGTCCCATCCGTTATCACACACTGTGCCCCACTGTCCTCTGTGTAGAACTTCAACTCTTCCAGAACAGGGACTGCTGCCATTCACCAACCTCAGGGCATCTAGGGAGAGATGAGCCATGATGTTTACTTATAAATGGCATGTGTCTCAAGTCAGCCTCACATATTTCCCACAGTCCCTAGTCCTAGACACAACCTTTGCATCCTGCCAGTCAAATGTTCAGATTCAGATTCAGATAACTTTATTAGTTCTCGAGGGGCAATTCGATTTACACCCAACCCATCCATGAAGGGGTTAAAACTAGTCTATGATTAGTTCTTCAATTTTACGGTGGTGATCGCCTACTACGACACGACATACGCATGGTGTCGCGGCACCTCCCTTCGTTTAGTCGTGAGTACGCGTTTCATTTTGAAATGTCAGTTTGCATCATTCTCTAAACTACTGTAAAGCTCAAATCAACCACACTTCTATAGAGATAATCTGGGCAAAATGTCAATTGATTTTTAAAAACATCTAATTAAATTAGGATTCACATTAGGCCTCATCATCATACCTATGAAACTGACGTTCTGAAAATGACTTTCACTACATTAATGTACAATATCAGAATTACTCTGGTTGTAACATCAATGAACAGCAGCAGATGGCTCTCACATGCGTGAAGCTGAAAGCAACTGATGTGCTGGTGATGTAATTTGATGGCCTAATGATGGCCTGATATGCTGATTACAGTAGTTTGACCGGAATGTTAGTTAGGGCCCGAGCACCGAGGTGCGGCCACTGAAGCGGCTGCACCGTACTGTAGGTGCAAGGCCCTATTGTTTTTGAACAGATTATTATCATAGTTTTTTCATTCTTACTCGGCCCATGTTTGGCCTTTTTTCACCAACTTGGCATGTTCTAAAACTCATGTAATTTGGCAGCTACATTTGGAATTGCTGTCGCTACTCAGAGACAGCGCTCTGGCCTAGGGTGTGTTAAGGTTAATAAATATAATTGCTTACGAGGAGGACAGTGTACAGGAGTTCTGTCTTTACTAAGTTGGTGACCTTTGGTCTTTTCCGACACACCTTTAAGGTGTGCAAAAGGTTTTTTTTTTTCATATCCAGTTTGTTAAAGCAGGCAAATGTAACGCCTAAAGCCCAGCTCATGCCTAAACATATCTGTTCCATTAAAGGGATATTCCGCCATTTTTGGAAATACACTCATTTTCCACCTCCCCTCGAGCAAAACAATCGATATTTACCTTGTTCCCGTTCATCCAGCCATTCTGTGAGTCTGGCGATACAACTTTTAGCTTCAGCCTAGCATAGATCATTGAATCGGATTAGACCATTAGCTTCTCGCCTGCTAGCTTCATGTTTAAAAGTGACTAAGATTTCTGGTAATTTTCCCATTTAAAACGTGTCTCCTCTCAAGTTAGAAAGTGCAATAAGACCAACTGAAAATGAAACCTGTCGTTTTTCTAGGCTGATTTGACATGGAACTACACTCTCATCTGGCGTAATAATCAAGGCAACTTGCAAACGTACCATAGGCACAGTGATATCTTACGCAGCATCTGAAAATAGTCCCCATAGACAACAAGCAGTAGTAGTGCCAGTAGCTGCAAGTTGCCTTGATTATTACGCCAGATGAGAGTGTAGTTCCATGTCAAATCAGCCTAGAAAAACGCCAGGTTTCATTTTCAGTTGGTCTTATTGCACTTTCTAACTTGAGAGGAGACACGTTTTAAATGGGAAAATTACCAGAAATCTTAGTCACTTTTAAACATGAAGCTAGCAGGCGAGAAGCTAATGGTCTAATCGGATTCAATGATCTATGCTAGGCTGAAGCTAAAAGTTGTATCGCCAGACTCACAGAATGGCTGGATGAACGGGAACAAGGTAAATATCGATTGTTTTGCTCGAGGGAAGGTGGAAAATGAGCGTATTTCCAAAAATGGCGGAATATCCCTTTAAAAGTCCTTTCCATGCCGGCCAAGAAACAACCTTATACTCCTAATAGAGTGGGCTCTCAAGCATTCGGGGTGAAGGGCACACCTGAGGCTTTGTACGCCAGACATCCCATCGATAATTCAGTCACAGTGGTGAGGAAGGCAAACAAATTCATCCAAGCATTTAGTTGATCATCAAATTCAACTGTTTCACTCTACGATGTATCTTTTTGGGGTGGAGTTTGACACCATTACTTGCTTATCCACTCAAGCCACAGCAAAGGGACGCAAGGATGTGTGACAAATGACAATAATAAACATGCTTTTTTTTACACATTTTACACAGGTTAATAAAAAAGTATGTTTTTAAACTTTACACTGATCAAAATAAAAAAACATTTTATCAATCTATATTTTTAACAAAGCCAGGGACTGCCAACCCCTAGTGTAATGTAATCAAATGGTGTCTAGGTTCTCCGTAGGTTTTTGTTAATCCTTTGCTTCAAGTGCATTTTAGAGTATGTTCATTCATACATTAGCGATGGGATAGTATCGCATAGGTACCCCCCCCCCCACACACACACACACACA
The DNA here is from genome assembly GCF_963854185.1 of Sardina pilchardus. Taxonomy (NCBI): domain Eukaryota; kingdom Metazoa; phylum Chordata; class Actinopteri; order Clupeiformes; family Clupeidae; genus Sardina; species Sardina pilchardus. The sequence goes on along the minus strand of NC_085010.1, from coordinate 12,430,172 downwards.
CACAACACACAACACACATACACCCTATTCCCTCCACATAAACACACACACACACACACACACACACACACACACACACACACACACACCACACTATTACCCCTCCCCCCTCCCCACACACACACCTCCCACACAAACACTATTTCACGATAATCCCCTGCACACACACACACACACACACACACACACTAGACACCACATAACCCACACACACATACGTACACAGATACACCCCCCAAACACAACCACCATTGGCCCTCTCCACACAAACACACACTATCAGAACCGCATGCATGTACACACACACACACACACACACACACACACACACACAGAAGTACAGCTATAGGCTACACAGAAAAGCAAACACTCATATCACTTGAACACATAGCATGAGTTGCAAGAGTAGGGGATAGAGACAAATTGACAAGTGTGATTCATTCTTGCAGAGAGAATTTGCAGGACTGAGTGACAGTCATATGTTATGCTGCTTTGCAGTAAATAGTTTGTGAATAGAATTTGGGGCCTCCATTCCCAGCCCAACAGCCTCGCCTGTAATTTGAAAGACAACCCAAAACTGAAGTGCCCACATGCCACCACCTCCAAAGCTGAATATTTTTATCATGGAGGCGGGCAGGTGTGTTCTCCATTGGTGCACGCAAATGGCAAAAATGTCAGAATGGTGCCCGCCCGTCGTACCACCACTAAAATTGCTCGCTTGCCCACTTTGCACTTCTCACTGAAAATGAATTGAATACTAATGACTGTTGCTTCTTGTATGAAAAGCCCCTTATATTGTATAGCACAGATTTATTTTTTGTTAATTAAATATGATTCAATAAATGAACAATAAGATAGCAAAAAATAAAGTAGTTCTTCATACCTGAACAAATGATTCCAATATCTAAGTTATGAGAACACTTGTTGCTGAGTAATGTGAGATTACAGTTCTTCAGTGTGGACTCTGATCCCGTACACGTCCCTTCATATGTCCAGCTTGTCCCTGATCCCTGTCCAAAGTAATCACTAAGCACAGCTGTTACTGCATCACCACAACCCATCTCTCTACACAATACTGCGGCATCACTCATATCCTTCCCTATTGCACACACGGTGCCCCACTCTCCTGCCTGATATACCTCCACTCTCCCAGAGCATCGACTGCCTCCATTCACCAACCTCACAGCATCTGCAAAAGAGACAAAGAGATACATCAACTCTTACTTTTATCTCATAAATACTTGGGGCGAACAGTATCCTAACTAAGTCAATTTTCTTGACTATACTGTATGTTTTATTCAGGACCTGTAGACTGCTTTACTTAAGTATTAATATTTTTGGGATCTTGTGACTTTTACTCCACTACATTAAAAGATAAATACTGTAGTTTTGAAATATCAACATAGCTGCATTAGGATGTACATGTTATTACAATAATAATATAGATATGTAAAATGATATCTATTTATAATATTTATTTGTTTATTTATGTATTTGAAAATAAAGAAAATATGAAGTTAATATGAAGATGAGCACCCACACACAAGAAAGCATGGTAGAGGATAGAAAGAATTCATGATACAGAGGAAAGAATGGTGATCTCAAGGGACCATATGAGGTGATCAAAAGAAACAAATCAGTTTGATACAGTTTGATTCAGTTCAAACAGAAACAAAGTGAGAAACACAAAAACAAAGCACCACTGTCACATACTAAAATTAAGCACCTGACACACTAAATGTTACTGAAACACACCTAAAGCATCACAAAATGGCCACCTACCAAATTGCTATAAAATGGCCACATATGCACAACAATGGATGAACAATTGCTGCTTTACAGTAACATGCAAATCTGACCCAAGCATGGAAGTACACATAGCACAAAAGTTCACTGATGGCGTTAATACCAAACAAAACATGCTAAAAACATTTTATTTATATAGCCATCACATGTTATTGGGGACAGTGCAATAACTCAAATACCCATCAACACATGAAGGAGCAGAAATGAATATTCTTCATGAAAATAAACAAGGTATGGTATGCTTGCCTAAAATTCTACAACAGTATTCAAAAGTCCCCTGTAGATTCCATGTAATTTTTACAGTATTCAACAGTTCAATGTGGTTAGCACAACATTCCTAAAGCATTGACATAACTACTGAAGACTACAACTATCACAAGTTGCTCTAAAAGTTGCTCTACAATATCTACAGTGGATTGATGGACATTAAAGGTGAAGGAATGGACAATTTCACTGCATTCTTTACATTAGTATTCATATCCACGTGACAAAGAAACATCCTTGTATCCTTGTAAATACTGAAAAGGTATGCCGTCAAGCCATGGTGTGTAAGCACACTGTCACAGAATGCGGTTTAGATTTCAAATTTCAAACTTTTCAGCATTAATAAGAGACTGACTACATTTAGCAATCTGATCATATTTTGCTGAACTCCTTTGCCGTATTCATGTGATTTTGAGGAATAAATGATGTCCTACCTTGTTGGTTGGTTAAAGCCACAGAGGCCAAGAGAATAATCCACAGGCAGCCCTCCATCTTCATCTCCCCCCAGCAGAAGCTCTGAGTTTGGGCTCAGCAGACAGCAGCAGACAGCACAACCCTCACCTCTGCTCCCCCAGACTCACTGACACAACTGTGCCTTCCTCTCCCCACCTAGACCCTATGCGCATCCCTGAGCCGCCTATCACACTCGATGTGACCATATTAGCTGAGCGATAGGAAATCATCAAAAACACTTCAGTGGCAAATCAGAAGGCGCTGTTAAGACCACTATCCATATATGTCAAACTGGCAGTAGAGAGAGAGAGAGAGAGAGAGAGAGAGAGAGAGAGAGAGAGAGAGAGAGAGACTCTCTACACTCAACCCACCCCCTGCATGCGCACCCTCATCATTGAAGTCACACAGACGCATCCTTGTGGTCAGGAAGTCACTGCACCTACCAGAGATTTGTGCTCGTTGGAGGGGGGGTGCAGGTGGCATACGGTGTGTAAACAGGATCTGTTGCTCCTGCCAAAGCAAAATAGCCTCAGTAAATAACTTCAAACATGATCAAAATTAAGTTAAGAATTGTTTTGAAAAATATGTATATTTTAGTATGAGGAAGAATATGAAATCCTTTGTGTATCCTTATCTATATTAATCTTTTGTGCTTGGTGATAATGATAACAATAATAAACTCTTTCTAAGACTCCATTTTGTATTAAGTGGCTACTCAGGAGAGGTCACATGTTCATATTTCTCCCTGCAAATAGTCTGAGAGCCAAAACCAAAAGCTTAATGCTGTGAGGAGTTGTGTTGTGTAAAACAAATGTACATGAATAAGTGAAAAATATCTTACACATTTTGCACATTGTTTACATTCAATGCCTTAGCATGTGTGGACTTATATACATTCTGCATTATTGAAGGATGAACAGAGACCTGATATGACCTTGCAATGTCATGTATCATCCACTGAGGGGCGCAGAAAACACCAAAAATACTACAGGGATCCCATCTATTGTATGTCTGGACTGGAGCATTGCCAGCTAGGTGGAAATATATAATGAAAGCAATTCCATGAGTATACATAGATTTTATTTCATCACATACAGTATGTTATATGACATTAATGATACTGATCATTTTGTTTACAGAACACACACATGAGAATTAGCAGTGATGTGCAAATCTTCAGCAGCATTTCCACATCAATTGTACACATTCCTCAGACCTACAGTCCAAACTTGTATCTCTGTATAATGAAATAAATAGCAAATTTACTTATAGCCTAATATAGCCTAATTTGGTGGTGAACAACGATCATGGATATAGGCCTAGTCTATCTTACTAAGCCAGACTCAGCTATGTTGACACTGCTCTCCAATCAGTACCATCTCAAACCACTAGGGGCTCTCACCCTCTCCGACGAGACATCCTATTAGAACCACAGAGGATGAAGGAAAGAGGCATTTGACCCTGTCCAAACAGCTTATGTGATTTAATGCATTGATAAAAGTCAGAAACACATTCTGTTTATTCTAATAATGCTAGTGTATATAAATACATATATCCAGTCAGCATGAGATAAGTGCAATGTAATGCAACAACCACAGAAGGAACACTAATGAACATCAATAAAACATGCCAGCAGTGACCTGATTTAATGTAAAGTACCATATCATGGATGCTAGTGTATGGCCCGCAGTCCTACAGATTCATTTCTTGCCCTGATCAACAATAGGCACCATGTTTCAGCACCACGGACAGTAACTGACCTTAGCCTGTCCTAAGGTGGTCATTCAGAAACTGGATGGAATGGCTATGAATGGAAAACTTTTTTACTTGACAGTTTATTTGTTCATGCATCCACCGTACATGACGTAACAATTGTGGTTACGCCAAAGCAGATGGCAGCTGGGAGGTGAAGTATTTGACAGTGCATCTAAATGATTGCATAGGAATATTACATATTGGCTGAATCAAGTAAGTAATCAAGTAAATAAATCAATAAATGGCCATTTATCTCTCTCTCTCTCTCTCTCTCTCTCTCTCTCTCTCTCTCTTTCATACACACACACACACACACACACACACGCACTGTCCCTCCCCACCACAGTGAACTTTCTCTTCAAAGCTCCAATTCCAGGCCATATGATTTGAAAAATAATAATAATAACTTCTCACAGACGATATTGTGAACTTTTAGACGTGTCACCTCACCTGCCCTCCGGCGTGTGTTGTGTGTGAATGGACAGCAGCTTCTAAATGGCACCAGGTGCTCATTCATCATGACCTCTGGGCCTGGGTTGCACATTAGTGGAGGATGCTTCACCCACCTGACCAAACCCTCTCTTTTTATTTTAGTGTGTTTTGTGCTATTTAATATGGACTAAGCCATGCACTATTCCACCCAGTCAACATGTTGCATCATGAGCATGGAAGGGAAACTCAATCTTTTGCCAGACTCAAGGGCCTATACATGTGCAGCAAGTCATTTTGATTGTGAAAATGAGAGTGGTGCAAAATCTAAGATGTTCACTCTAGACAAGCCCTTTTTTTGTAAACATTCTTAAATCCCAGATGTAATCAAATATAAAAATGTTCTGAAATAAAGTAAGTGTGTAAACTGCGATATCAATCATGGACACTATTTATTTATCATCTGTTCAGGGTTTCATTACAGGTTGTGAAGCTTTTCAAAATTCTAGGCATTTGACAACAATTGCTCCTTTTGGCCTGTAGGGGGACACATACAATCAATTTAGGAATGTGTTCAATAGATACACACAAAAAACACACCACCCATCCAGTCAATTGTTAGCATGGAGATGGGAGGCCATTAATATTATTTATTTCCTTGCCTTTCTGTCAGACTTCTAGATGTGTCAGTTGCCTAACACAGGGAATACTAAATAAATATTAACTGTGTTTTAAAGGGATAATCCGGAGTGAAATGCACTTTAGATACATTTTTCAGACTATTGGGGGTACATAATGTCGCTGCTGCAGCTGGCAACGCTTTAACAACACTTTACTAACATTTCCGGAAAGGTACGGACTCGATTAAATTCATTCTGGACTCTCTATCCGACCACATAAAGACATGGGGATACTTCGGTTTGGCTTTAGGGACCCTCTACTCACTACTACTACTACACTAAAAACGGTGAACTCGAACTTTCTCAAAATACATCCGAATGACATGATTTTGGTGTCAACTCAACGTATGTACTCCCAATAGTCCGAAAAATTGATCTAAAGTGCATTTCACTCCGGATGATCCCTTTAAGGGTTAGCTGGAGTTAATAATCTGGCCACAGTTTTACATGAAGCAATAAGGGGGGGCGCTGTGGCACTCCAGTCAGCAGAGATCACAGGCCTATGACAAGAGTGAGTAGCCGGGGTCATTTGTTTGGCCCACCTTGTTAGTCCTAGGTGGTTCTCAAGAAATATTTGCTAATCTCCCCTGTACAGTACATACAAAAAAGTCTTATTCAGTCCCTGGAAAGAACAAAACCTGTTTTACTGGTTTTACATCCTTGCATGTAAATGAAGTGTTAATATTGGCATAGTGTTAAAACAACAATTGATGGGAGCAATAACAGATCCTAGTTTTACGCGAAGGGCTGCTGGCAAGTTGTGCAGGCCTTTAGAATCTATTCTAACAATTGATACATTTAGTTTGAGATTACATCTGCAAGTGATTATTTCATTGATTATTAACAATGACAAAGTTTTTATATTGAGGGAGAGGTGAGGCATTTTTGGAATATCAGGGGAATGCTCCAACAGTTCAGGCCAAAGATGTTACATTACTGTAAAGGTGTCATTAGGGATTGCAAAGGAAGTCGTGTTTATTTGTGTTTCTGTGTAAAATGATTTCTGAATGAGACAAAATATGTTATGGGCTTGAAATTGTGTAAAATCCCTGACTGTGCAACATTAATATCTGTTTTTGTTTTCATGAAATAAGACAAGGTTTAAAAAAAACAATAAAATTAAAAAAGCAATTGTGAGAAACTAGCATTAACTGAATATGACACAAGAGAAAATATTGTGGTTACAAATAGCAATAGCTCAATTTATTAATGAAGACAACATAACCTGTCATAGACATGCCATGCCTTACTTAATTGCTAATTGTATCAAAACGCTTCACTTTACAAAGTGGTTGGTTTTATGAACTATAAATGTTGTGCTCTTCTAGCCTTTATTGACAAAAGAGTGAAGAACAGATGTGAAATGAGTGGTAGAGAAAGATGGGGAGTGAGCTCATAAATGGTCCTCATGGGCACTGGACCCATGTGTGGTTCAAGACATCACAAATGAGAGTCAAGACATCACAAGAGTCAAGACATCACAAATGATTGTCAAGACATCACAAGAGTCAAGACATCACAAATGAGTGTCAAGACATCACAAATGAGAGTCAAGACATCACAAGAGTCAGGACATCACATCACAAATGAGAGTCAAGACATCACAAGAGTCAAGACATCACAAATGTTCAAATGTGCTTACATGAACATACCAACATTTTGGGAACTTTGCCTACTTGCTGTGTCCCCTAGAGATTATTACATTATACATATAATTGTGTCTGTGTGCGTGCAATAACTCAGTCTGATACACTCACTGTTAGCTTAGCTTAGCATTACACCTATTGCCACATATTGCCACACATACGGGGTTTTCCGGAATAACACTCTTTTTTGACAATTCCTGTCCTGGAAAAGATTCATTATCCGGAATAGTCACTCAAATAAGAATATTATTCCGGAAAATCCCGTATGTGTGGCAACATATGGCAATAGGCAAATTTCCCAAAATGTAAACCACAAGTGACCAGACGTTGCCCAATGACCCATCTGCACCTGCACAACTGTGCCAGAGTGCTGGACCCAGGGGGAGCCAGTGAGGTGGGGATGGGTGATGGTGGCCATTAGGGGTGAGAAGCAGGGTGATCATTTGTTTTTGTTTAATATTTTTTTTTAAAGGATATGTATTTGCATTTGGACATTTACTGGTTCTGTCCAAATGCACATCCGTCTCAGCACCGTCCCCGTCAGGCTGCATTCCCCCTGTAGCCTGGCTGACCTGGGTTGCTGATGAGGCAGGTGGGTCATTGGGCACCGTCTGGTTACTTGTGGTTTCCAATAGCTCCTCTGAAGCTGACAGACGGACAACAGGTTTCAGTTAAAATGTACACATGTGAAATGGATTTTAACATTATATATGGGCTTCTGCATTTTTGTACTATGCCCCCTGTTCCTGGCTTCATTTTGGACCCTCGCCAACTCCCCAACAGTGTAGCAGATGGTCAACTTTGAAATCAAACGAAGCCATCTACGGCGCTGAGGCCCTGTCTTGATGTCTCTTGACCGCCCCAACCACTGTAGACAGTATGTCAGTAAGTCCCACCACAAAATTGGTTACTGTGCAGAATCCTTTTCCCTGTGGCCTGTGTCTCACATCACATCCACAGGGAGAATTGTCTCCCGTCCAAACAATACCTGATATGGTGTGCTGTTCAGTAGAGGTGTGAACACTATTTCTATAGGCCATGAGAACATAGGGATGCATCCCAGTTAGACTGGCTGTCCTCCACAAAAATAAGTCCCTTCACGTCGAAGCAAAACCCCTCCCTTATTTTCCGATAATAACGGTGGACAATACATTATCCCTTATATATATGTGTTACTTACAGTAACACAGGTGATTTCTACCTCAGTTGTGCCAATTTGAATCACCTGGTTTATTGAATGGTTGGAACAAAGACGTGTCAGGACTTTTATTTTGTGAAGCCGGACTTTGACACCTTTGATATATTGGGTGGTACTAGGAGGCCCAAATCAAATTCTGCTAAGGGCCCCACCAGGGCTTAATTGGGCCTACCTACCGTATTTGTTTTGTGTAGAACCAGCCCTGCACACATTTTAGATTAATTTACTTTTGCTAAATGTACTATTTGCTAAATTTACTTGCAAAACACAACATATTGTCTGCTTAATAGCGCATGATTATCATTTTAATTGTGGTAGACTTATAAATATTGACATACTCATTGTTTGCTTCTCTTGTTGACAGACATTTGACGACTGCTGTTGATTCAATGGCATGTTTTCTGCATTTCTCTCTGTCTGCTGCTCCTTCTCTTCATTTCCGCAACCCACATAAATCAGCAAAATGCAGTAGCACAATATCCACACAGTAAGGCAAACAAACAGCCATATGGAAATTTTCTGAAATAGATAGTTCAGCAAAATTAATGAATTGGCAAGTATTCATCTCTAATGATGCCTTCTTTTTTCTCATTCTTCGTACACTATGGAAAGAGTTAGCACTATAATCTAAAGTATAACCCAAAATGTAATGTAATTACAGTAATCATATTTAATTTTATATATAAAATATATATCTAAAATTAAATATATATATAATATATGTGTGCATTGTAATTATATAAATATTTTTTAATAAATATGAAAAATAACTCTTATCAAACGTTACAGTATCATACCTGAGAGTCGTTGAACTGCTCGGTTGATTTGATTATTTGTTCTTTGCGTTGAATTGAGTTAATATGATACGGTTCACACCACTTGTTAGGCGTTCCTTTCGAGTTGGACTGTGCCCAAACACCATCCAATGAACTCTGGAGACATAGATAGTAGTGTCCTTCAGCGAACCACAATGTGAGCCAAGCGAATATGGAGATCAAACCTGATAAGACAATAATACACGGGTATTGGAATATTGGAATTGTTCTTTTTTCTTCTTTTTCCTTCTGTCTGACAGCTTGGTCTTTGTTTTCTTCTTTCTTCTTTATCAGCAGTTTCTTGTAATGATGCACTTGGATGAGCACAGTAAGACCGATAATTATGAAACCTGAACTAGCCACAAGCCCACAGAAAAAGAAATTGTTACTTGAGTTGCAAGGACAATTGAACTCTTTTTCTATCAGTTTTTCCACTACAACAAGGACAACACATGACAACTCAACATCCACTTGAAGGATGAACTTAGAAAATGAAGAAAACATCTTGCCCCTTTCTGATGTTCCACATATCACAAAAAAAATAGATACATTTAGAAACCACTGGTTGTCCTTATATATACATTGCCGCCCTCAGAGGGATGTTCCTGACTGTGGTGTTAACCTTATCTGATTGGCTAGTCTACACTCCATTTACAGTGATCTTGAATGAACAGCTCCAAGACAGTGAGCTGTGTGGTCAGCATTAACCAGAAAGAAGGACATAAAACATGAAAAACTGTTCTGAATTCTCTCTCTTACCACCACAGAGAAAGACTAACCATATTTATAACACACCACCAGTAAGAAACACTTTGAAATGGTGAGATAAACGCTCAAGTTTGAAAACACTGCCCTCTCCTGTTGAAAATGAAAAATATATGTTACACTAATGTCCTCATGCCCATCCCATGACCTGTATGTACCGTAGCTAGCGAAGCGGTCATGTAGGCCTAGTTGTTGTCAAATTTTTTTTTTTTTCCCCGTCATATTTTTGGTCACCTGGTTTATTGAACACCGTAACACCGGGGCACATGAAACTTGGTGTGCATGTAGCCCCAGTAGACAGGGGTCACTACCCCCCCTCACACCCTCACACCAGGGGTGGAAATTAAAATTTTAAAATGTGACAATCTATCAGCCAATAGCAGATTTCTGGTGAAATTAACCAGCCACTAAATGTTAAAATATGATTTTGTGTCTGAAATCTACCAGCCACTCTCACATTTTACCAGCATAAATTTGAAAATGTGACAATCTATCAGCCAATAGCAGATTTCTGGTGAAATTAACCAGCCACTAAATGTTAAAATATGATTTTGTGTCTGAAATCTAC
>NC_085010.1:12354793-12417293 GCF_963854185.1 Sardina pilchardus | reverse complement strand
GCAAGCTTTATACGATGATGGACAGATGAGCAACAGTGCCTTGTCTGTCACGTCAACTGAGCACACTTATGTAAAAAACAGAGGTTTATCGCTGATTATCACACAATTATTTCTGAAAACTTACAGTAGGCCAAAGTAGCCTGGGTGTTCCCATGCTGCCTTGCGTGCGATTTGGCCAAAGTAGATATGTGGGAAAACTCTGGTTTCACTTTCATCAAGGTAAAACAGGGTGTTTGCGTAACTAACATGTTGTTCCCTCATTTGTTTGAATATCTATTTGATCATTGGGTAAAAGTGAAGGAGGGGAAATGATTTCCAAATAGCTTACCCTGCTACATATTTTGTTGTCTCAGATTTCACAATCGGGTGTTGAACAAGACAATTGACAACGCAATATTTAAAAAAAAAAAAAAGACCAGGGACCTCATGTATTAACGTTGTATACGCACAAAATTAGTGCATACAGCATGTTTGACGTTCACGTTCAGATGTATCAAGAGTAAATGAGCGTGAGAATGTCCGTTCCTCCCGGGTTTATCCATGCCAGTAATATGTGTGGCGTAGGCACATTTCCAGTGTGTATCGTCAGTTGGAGACACATACTGTAGAGGCAATGCAGCACACAACAACATTAATAGATCACAAGTCTAAGCCTTTATTTGCACAGGATTTTTTAAATGTGGGTTATTAAATATAACACTTCAAAGTATGTTTCGGGCATGCAACGTGCGTTAATACTACTACACTAGATAAGGATCGTGCAACAGCTATTTGATTAGTGAAGAAATTCCCTGAAGCTGACAAGTGACTGTGATATGTATTGCCTATACTTCTAGAGAATAGTGCTGACAAAAAGTGAAATACAGTAATATCATGTAGATATGTGATGCAAAGATGCATGTGGTATTTTACTTGAGTTTTCGACTGTCTCTGTAGTCAGGCTACATTTTGGTGCCCTAAGCGGGGTGCATTGTGGTAACTCAAACAACTAAAGGCCTATATGTTACAGACCAAGGGCGTAGGTTTCAACTAAAGTAAAATAGAACCTATATGTTACAGACCAAGGGCGTAGGTTTGGTCTCAGCTTTAGTGGGGACACATTGAAAGCGACATTTACATTCCTTGAAAGAGATCTGCTGCGTCTATTTTGATAAGCAGCGTCATGACACGCACTCATAGGGATACTTTTTTTTAAAAAAATTATAGCTTTATAGACTTTGTCTGTCTACTTTTGAAATTACATGAAGCTGAAGCCCTGGCAAATGCGTTGAATGCAGAAATTATTAGCGGTCTATAGTCAGTGGAGCCTGCAGGTGTATGGCTACTCAGCTACGAGTAAACAGTGAATATATTCACAAGTTGGCCTATCATAACTTCCCAACTGTGCACTGTGTAGGCTATGAACTGCATGACAGTTTGTGCGATTTACAGCCCATGCGGCCGGGGGGTGGGGGGTTAGTTTTGTTATCTGGCCCCTGCACTTTGAAACTCCATCTAGCGCCCCTGTCATAGACCTTGAAATAACCAGCGGTCAAAAACATTGAGCGTTGAGCGGATGGATGGTGGGCGGTTGATTTGTGATGCAGTTGCGGATCAAATAATATCACATCTGCATATCTCTATAAAAAGGCGACAGTTGCATTCTTTGAAAGAGACAATGCAAAGCAGCGTCATGAACTGCATTCATCTGGCCCCTTTGAAATTCATTCCGGCGCCCCTGGACAGGGTCAGTCACTCAGACCATTGTTGTGTGATTTAAGAGCATTTTATAGTCTTTATGTTCTCATAAGGACCTTTTGCCCTATTGTTTACAAGCCTTGTTTGTTTGAACAACATTGATAACACAATACAACTAGAAAAGCACTCAGAGAGCACAGACCTCCGTCTGCATTGTTCTGCTATAGGTTGTCATACATTTGAACCTAAACTAATCAGATCGTGGCCACACAATGCCATTACACCACTAAGCGAAATACATAAACGCCTCCGGAATACCGACAGGGATACGGATCATTCCCAAAATGTAATCATTTCCTCCTTGGGTCATTTCTGACCTTCCCTGAAAATGTAATCGGAATCCATCCATTTCTTTTTTTAGTTATCTTGCTAACAAACAAACAGACAGACAGACAGACGCCGGTCCCCGATGAAAACATAACCTCCTTGGCGGCGGTAACTAGAAAAGCACTCAGAGAGCGCAGACCTCAGCCAAGCAAAAACATAGCCGCCTCCTGGATCCAGACGGTGATACAGATCACTCCAAAAATTGAATCGAAATCCGTCTATAACTTTTTAGAGGTTATCTTGCTGAGGCCCACCGGGCATTTGCCCGATTGAACAGATTGCCAGTCCGAGCCTGCATCAAGGCAATCTGAGCTTAAAAGAGTAGTGGGAACCAGATAACCCCGCATGTTACCTTGATGATTTAATTGGAAGAATTCTTCTTATATACTGTATATTTTAACTGTAATGTGGATTACACCTGCTTTCAGATGGCGGAAGTTTATCAACGCAAAATAGACGTGCGCTATTTTCATACATATGGTGGAATACTTAATCAATCGCTATTAGCACCTCTCCTCCCCTGTACTTGCGTGTTACTCCCATTTTCAGCTGATCCGCCCAGGAATTAATATGCATGACACGGAAAAGCGCAAATAGCCATTATCAGCTCCCACGGCAGGCAGTCTGCGCGTTTCTCTCATTGTGGCCTGTTTGTAGCCTACATATCCTCCCCATGTTTATACACACACGTTACGCCTGAAATGGGTGCAAAACGTTAGTACATCTGGCCCTTTGTGTGCTAGGCTGGGTGAACCCTGCCTGAACTTCCGGGGAATTTGAATTTCCAGACTATTTGTGTGCTGCAGGTGTGTCCATACGGAAATGACAGCTAAGTTGAAATGACGTTCCGCACCACATAAATGTGTTTTGTCAAATCAAGGCGCAGTTGTGGGAGTGGCCACTGTGTGGCTCCGCCCCTGCACAACAGACATGAAAGTTGAGTGTAACAGTGTTCAAACAGGTTTTAGGATATGTTTTTGTATGGTGGGTGTGTTAGAGGTGCCACCTATCATCTGTTACACACCTGTCTTTTGTTTTATTGGGGCTGAACACAACCTCTGTTTTTTCACAGCTGGATCTCCCGTGTCTGTGTTCAGCCAAACTGGGGGATCTGTCACTCTTCAGTTCCAGCAACACCAGCAGCTGGAGATGGACAGTATAGATTGGATACAGTGGTATTTTGGCGATGTTAAAATAATGAACTATCTACATAAAACCAATACAGTTACAGTATTCACGCATAAAGGCAGCTTGGAGTTTAATAAGGATACCTTCTCTCTGGAGCTGAAGAACCTGCAGAAGAATGACAGTGGACTCTACAAAGGAGAGATCAGTGCTGGAATGAGAGATATTAAAGTTGAACACATACTCTCTGTTCTGAGTAAGTGTGACTAATACTGTATTCAATTAAACGTGACATTTGATCTTTGACAAATAGCACTAGATCATCATAAGGTGCAGGATTTGTTTGTTTCAGATCCAGTGGAGGCCCCTGCCATGTCTGTTGTCTTTAACCAGTCCAGCAGTGACTCCTGTAATGTTACCGTGACCTGTAGAGGTCATGGCCTCACTCTGACCTCCACCTGTAACAGAAGCACCTGCTCTCCAGAGGAAGGAGTATCCAATGACTCAACCCTCACCCTCTCTGTCAGAAGTGGTATTATCATCTGTAACCATAGCAACCCAGTCAGCTGGAGAGATGCTACCTTGGAAATTAAACCTCTGTGTTTAGGTAAGAAAGAGATGGAGTGGTTCAGACACAAGATTCATCTGTGTAACCATGGCAATTACATCATCTAGGACAGTGAGCTGAAGGCAGAACAGAGCTATTCAGTTCAAAAACTTTTTAGTATGAACAATGTTGATTGCTCCAAATAATATGTGCCAGGGATACAAATTAGAGACTGCACCCAAGTGCGGATAGATTTGCAGATTCAGAGTGATGAAATGGGGAACAGAAAGGCACAGGCAGACATCGATGCAGTCCAAAACAGTTCACCAAACCGGCAATGCAACAAAAAAACAGCAAGCAAAATCAGATATCATGTCAGATAGGAACATAATCAAAATCCCAGATACATATTAAAATCCAAAATTCCAAAAACAGATTCAGCGTCAGTATCAAAAACAGAAGTAGCTGTTAGGATTAGTTATTACAATGAAAATGGCAATGGTCACAGTAAAATAATAAAATGTCTATCAAAACTAATTATGCTTCATGATGAGAACATAAATATGTTAAGTATTTACATTTCTACAGTATGTGTACAGCCATGGTGTAGAGTGATAAAGGCAATGACATTTATGTTTCCTTTCCATCTATACTTTCAGAAACTCGCTACATATCAATGATTATGATTATGATCCCCATCATCATTATTATCTTCATTGTTGTTGCTATATACGGGTATCAACAAAGGAGACAACGTGGTGCTAAAAGAACAGGTAAGAGACATTTCTACAGGTAAAAAGGCATTTGTAGAGTCACATACAATAACTTACACTGTGGTTCTGAAACAGAAGTAATATGTAGCCTACCTACAGGTCCAACTCAAACAGGAAGTGCTGATGTCATGGTGAGCAGACTGTTTTCCTCCCTCATCTTCTCACGGCCACACATGTAAAATGAAATGTCTACAATATGAACCCAGAGCACAACAAAGACCTACTCTTGGCATAAGACTTTTTAATGATTTATGAATGAGAACTAGTGTCCATTGTTGTAACTCTTTTTCTGTCAATAATTGGACTCACAGTGCTAGTGTGTCTCTGTGTTTGTCTGTAGTTAACTTCAAGTCTAGGTTACTCTAATCCAGGAGACAGCTCTGTGCAGGATGTTCGACAGCCAGCTGCAGTTTGGGAGAGTCCTTCTAAGGTGAACCCCCACACATGTAATGACTAAGAAGACACTGTGCATGGATTATAATGCTCATGCTCAATTGCCTAGGCCTCAAAGGACTGATGTGATATGTTCCAGTGGGTACTATTAATTGAAATACCTTCACAAGTAACTTCACAAGAGTTCATGACATGGGGGCTGATGATAGCCAATGAAGACTCAACAATTCCATTCTACAATGGCAAAATAGTGGTAGACTTATATTATTATATTCTTGTCCATGTTCGAAAGTCATTCTATTGCTATTGTGCTATTGTCAATATGACTTCATTTTAAAATACATTTTCTTTTCTTTTCTTTTTTTTAGTTATCAACAAGTAAAAAGTGTGAATATTCTCGTAACGTAATATTTTCTATTAAGAAATTAATTTCATTGGACTTCACCATAAATTGATTTTACAAAACTCATTTGAAAAGTTTATATCAGACATAAAAAGGCACTACCGCCACCTGCAGCAAGCCTGGGAAATTATTGAACCAGTAAGGCAAAAAGGGACACATGGGATGTCTGGGGGTGCCTCTCATTCATCTTTTATACATCCTCCCTTCCTTCCTCCGGCCTCGTCCTCACTGATCTACATAAAGAATGATGGGGCGGCAACAATGGGATAGTTTATCCAGTGTTAGTTATAGATCAGTGGGAACGAGCCTGCATGGAGGACCGAGCATCGAGGATCGAGGAGCGAGTTTGAGAGGCACCCTGGGTGTCACCATTTCATTGTTTTCCCATGAGCGTTTGCAAGAACACTGAGATAATCATGTAGCTAACATGCTGTTGGTCAGTAATGGGAACCGGATAACCTCGCAAGTTGCAACCACTTGTAGCCTCGCCTTTGTTGCCTTCAGGATTTCCTTTTAAAGTTTCTCACATTAAAAAGGAGATACTCAACGCCAAGCCAGCTGGAATCTGCCACTGTCTGTGTCTCTCCTGTGAGCGCAAGATGCGTTCCCAATTAAGTGGAGTAAGTAAAGGCTGGCTTACATTGCACGATTTTGGCCTGTTTTAACAGTCGGCGACTAAATTTCCAAAATCGGGCGGAAATGTTGAGAGTTGTGCTAGAATCGCAGCGCGCTCCCGTCAGCTAAATCGTTTAGTGTAAGGTGCCAATCTTAGCGGTTTTAAGTCCGTCGGAGGCAGTCTTTCTCTAGTTTTGCCGTTACGACAATATCAAACATGTTTGATATTATCGGAAGTCTTTTCAGTCGTGGCTCATGCAAATACTGACGTGAACATTAAAAACCAATAGTAACCTCTCGCGAACACGAAAACAGGAAGGGGCAAAATGGGCGACAGCTGTAGCCTGTATGATTATTTGTTATTTCATTTCTTATAATTTATTAGTCGGCTATTCTACGAGACAGAACAACTCTATATCTGTTAGTGATGTCACACATCAAACAATGCTGCAGAAACGCGAAAAAAATACTTTGATATGAGTAGGCTATCATGTGATTTCCTGTTAATGATGACGTGTAGCCTATTGCACGATGGAAATAATTTGAAGGAATCTAGCAGCAGTCTTGTAAATAGTGACCCACAGTCTTTGCAAAATCCTAATCTGAGACTGGCCTGTGACTATACTGTGACTAAAAACTCAATGAATTGTCTTTAGATGTGAGAGGGTCTGATACTGTAGTCTTTCAAAAATCTTTTCCAAATCTTTGCAAAGTCTGGCAATGTAAGGTAGGCTTAAGTTAGATCTAGTGGAGATTGACAGAATCATCCTGCATGTAAACATGCACTTTGACATAGTAATCTTGAGGAGGAGTGAAACACAGTTTGCAGTAAAGCTGTTGGCTAAATTTGCCCCCTCTGTCTTATGTGCCTCATGTGGCATGCATGATGGGAGGGAGCAGCAGAACTGGCTTTTAGCAGTTTCACTGTAGACTGTTAAAGTTAAAACTATTTCCTTTTTCCCTCACTAAAATGCAGGTGATGGTGAATGGTGTTTACCATTCTGGTGTTTGTATGCAGACAGCTTCAACTCTCTACAGTCAAACTGGAAGATCTGTCACTCTGAAGTTCCAACAACACCAGGACCTGGAGAAGGAGAGTATAGATATCATACAGTGGTACTTTGGCCCAGTTAAAATAATGAAATATGTACCGCAGAGAGACATTCTTATATATTTCACCCATGGATTCAGAGTGGAGTTTAATAAGGAGACCTTCTCTCTGGAGCTGATGAAACTGCAGAAGAATGACAGTGGACTCTACAGAGGAGAGATCAGTGCTGGAAAGAGAGAAGTTCAGGTTGAGCACACACTATCTGTTCTGGGTGAGTGTACAGTAACTGATGCTGTATCTAATATGTGACCCTGCAAAGCGAAACCAGTCGTTTCGGTAAAATTTACAAAATTAAGTTATTGTGCTCACATGAACGGCCATGAACTAAGCCATGAATACGAGGGTATTACACTAACTATCGCTAAGATAACCGCATCCAAAGTTGACATGGTTCTCCTGTCACGATATGCCAGAAGAGGAGAAATCATCTTTTTAAGCAGCGTGGACAACGGGAATGACTGCAAATGTGTTTAATCTTCGCTGGGTTTAACAGTCAAGACGTATGTTTTTCCGTGAAATTAGTTCACGATATGAAAAGGTAGACTACTGTATACTGTCGAATTATGCGAAAACGTGAAATTCAACATTTTAACCCGGAAGTTTATTGTGGATTTTCTCAAAATAACGTTGTGCGCAAAGCGACTGATTTCGCTTTGAAGGGTCACATTATGTTAGAAGATTTTCATTTGCTTCTGGCAGCAAATTTGATTTTGGCTACTCATACAATCTCCACTGTGTGTGTGTGTGTGTGTGTGTGTGTGTGTGTGTGTGTGACAGACAATCCTCCTCAGCCAGACTCAAGCCTCTATGCCACAGTGAAGAAGACCTGAGACCACTGCTGCAGAATGAGGCCACTGCTGCAGTTTGCATGTGCATGAATGATGAATCCTGGAGTGCCAGTAATGTGTCTAGGTTGGAATTATTGTCATCACCGGGGGCCTTGGGCACCATTATCACCCAAGACATCACACATGCCTGCTCTTAGGATTCCCCTGTGCGCACACACACACACACACACACACACACACACACACACACACACACACACACACACACACACACACACACACACACACACACACACACACACACACACACACACACACACACACACACGAACGCACGCACGCACGCGCACACGCACGCGCACACACACACACACACACACACACACACACACACACACACACACACACACACACACACACCAATCTCTAGCTATGGTGATTTTTTTTATTTAAATAAAATAAAATAAATTACTCTCCTCCGATTAACCTGAAGTAATTGTAACCTGAAACTAGAATGCATTTCCCGGTGGGAAAGTGCGAAGTGTGCTTGCTCAGACGCGCCACGACAGCGCCCGGTAGGAGACACGACCGCTTGTCCTCAGGTCAAAGCGCCAAAGTTTGGCCAAGACGCGAAGCTGCTTCGAGTTTGGCGGCGTTGCCCTCGATTGCCGAATTCTTACACTGACCTGACAAGTTGCCTAGATTCATCAGTGGTATGGCCCAGAGCACCTCCAATGTAAAACTGTAGATGTCATCCCAAAGACGTAAAGAGATATGAGCCAAAATGCATTTTTGCTAATTGCGGCGCCCCCTAGTGGCCAAATTACAACACATTTACTGAGGCTACTTTGGATGGTGTCCAAAATCATGCCGCCAAATATGGTCTCAATACCTCAAAGCGTCTCCGAGATTTGACCTCACTTCCTGTTTGGACGCTTCAACATAGAATTTGATTGGCTGTCAAGGGCTAACGCTTTGATGTATGAAAATGAAATGTACACCTCTAAGGTCTGTAGACCTTGTGTTGAATTAAGTATGAGTTGTTCACGTGTAGCCAGCATGAAACACGTAACCACTGAAGGAAGGAGGGAGCCTAAGGAACTAGGCATGTTTCTAGAACAAATACGAGTAGCCTAATGTTATAGCTATTCTGTTATGCGGGAACATCCGCAGTTTACTCACTGTTAAATAAGTTGCAATGTGTTATAGCCTCAAATGGATGGTAAAATAAACAGGACGACTCACCTGTTCAAATGATGTAATAGGATAAAATTTGGTTTTGATATGTCAAAGCAACCAGGCTGTTACTGGTTAACGTTTCTGAATATGAAATCGATTTTGGATTGGTTGCATGTGATAAAAGCTGTGCCATTTCCTGTCCAGACAGCATTCATATTCAGAAATACTGTACACCGGCAACAAAGACACACACACACACACACAAACAACTCTTTCAAACAGAAACGTCAGTCCGTTACATCTGCCTCTTGTCCACAAACTGCATGTCGCTGAGTTGACCAGCAACGAAGACTTTCACATAAACACACACACACACACACACACTTACACACACACATACACATCACCCCCTCAAACACAAATATCTGTCTGTTACGTCTGCCTCATGTCCACAAACTGCATGTTGCACAGTTCACCCACATCTACCCACAATTCTTTGATTTATAAATAACCCCACCATTAAAAAACTGCAATGTGTCAAATCTTATTATACAACAATTGGGTTCTATGAAGCGGTTTCTTTGTTTCTGATTGGCCGAGAGACGTTCCATGAGTTGAGATATCCCACGATAATCCACTCGGACTTTTCACAGCTAATAATAAATCACTCCGCGATACAATGTCAAATTGTCAAGTGTAAACCGAACTGTCACGTTGCATCCAAGCTGAAATACAGACGCTCAGAACATAGAATATGACGGAGGTGGATATTAGCTAGTTGGATGGCATGTAGGCTAAGTAAAATAGTGATGTTTCAAAGCTAAAAGCATGTCCTAACCAGACGCAATGCGAGCTAACGTTTATTAGGCTAGATTCTACATTGCTTGACAACGGGAGAGATAGAACTAACGACTGGCTTTTGGCCATAGCAACGTGCTTTTAGAACTAACGACTGGCCTTTGGCCATAGCAACCATCCATTTAGAACTAGTAACGGCAGTTTGTCCTGCATGAAGTAGAAATTTGTGGCGGAGAGAAGTTAGTTCTACAAACAAGACAGTTTTAGCGATTTAAACGTTTACATGATAATGGGAAATTAGCACAAAAAAGAAGTGGTAAAATTGTTGTATAAAAGCAATATAGCACTCGTAATCGTGGGTTGTTGTTGGATATTCCCACGGGTGTTGTTCGGCCGTAGCCTCGAGGCCGGAGGCTACGGCCGAACAACACCCGTGGGAATATCTAGCAACAACCCACTCCCACTCGTGCTATATTGCTTAAATATGTATATACTGCATGGGCAATTCCATGCAAAACTGTCAAGTCCATAACCCCACACAGCATCATACTATGATGTGGATGATGATTTCTTAAAAGTTTACCATTTCGCTCTTCTTGTTTGTACAACATATTCGATGACATTGTTAACATAATCATTTGCATTATATAAATGTAACCCCCTTTTCCACTCTTATGTCTCAACATATACTGGAGTCACATTCATAAACATAAACAGGATCCTAGGTTCTCAATTTGCTGGACTCACTTTCTACCATAAAGTTAAAGAATAGTAATAACAGAAGAAAAGGTAAGAAGGTGTTGATGGCGTGATTAACTAGTGTGGTCCCTCCACTGAAGAATTTCTATACCACTGCCCTGATGGAAATATGTAAATCCTCAGAAATGTCAAGTGACTACAGTTACTTCTACCTGCTTTGATATATCATTTCATAAAAAGAAATTTGGCCATAATAATTATATTGCAATTATATCAATTCAAGTTTTCTTTGCAGCACAAACAACAATAGGCTACAGTTTACTTTACTTCAGGGCGTAATGTTAACAACTTCGTTAACATTAAGTTTGTTTGTTTGTTGTTCTGTATTGACAGCAGACGGCAGAATGCAGGTGCACGCAATGGATATGTTTTTAAAGAGAGTGCATTCGCTTCCACATGAACCTCGGAATGTGCTGCACCAGAACAAAGACACTGAATGCTATGCTTTCTATCGTGCGTGTGGCTCGTTTTTCAGATTTGTTTGCTAAATTTAAAAAAGCCACACAATTTAACAGAGTCGCTCATTCTAGCCTGCAAATGGTTAAAGTGATGCTAGGGCCAGATGCTGCATAAGAAATGGAAAAACTCCACTGACCAGTTGGCCTTGCCAGTTGATCGCTAACGTGAGATACGTGGATGATGAGATTTCAGATCATTTTATTTGGCAAAGAACTGGACAATGCTACCGGAGATGAGATGTTCAGGGTAACAGAATTGTTGCCTGCTTTACAAATCATGAGCGTACAGGGGAGCTACATCCGGTGCAGAACTGAAGTGTTGAATTAGCTTCCACTATTAAAGTAGCTATAACAGATGTGGGAGATGGACCAGTCATCTAAAATGAATTGTACGCGTCGCGAACGGAACGCTTCAGTTACGCGTCCAGTATAGCTTTCCAGTTAACCCTCTAACCGCCCGGGTTTTTTTGGATTTTTGCATAAAAAATTCAAAAGGCCATGGCTTGAAAGTGGTCAGAGATAAAGTCCTACTGTAAATGTGAAAATCATTGAGTATGAACTAAAGTTTATAAAGGGAGTAAATTTACTCATCTAATTTGCATATTATGACGTCACAGGATGGCAATGGCGTCAAATTATGCACATTTCAGTAAATACTGATTGTTGAACACATTTGAGCAGTTTTACTTTGATTTTTGTAATTTCTCCGACATAACAAACAAACAGGACCACAGCCACATGTAAACCAACAATAGTAAACTATTAGTATTACCACAATCCCTATGTTACTATATAATACAGTAGCCTGGTCAAATCAGTTCCTATCGCGGATGACTTTGTAGTTCTTCAGAGCCCTATTTTTACTAGACCTGCTGTCTGCACCATGACAATTACAGACACTATCATCATGACTATCACTGGCACCAAGCACACCATGCTTGGTTGAACCCTTTGGTCAACATTGCTGCAGGTAAACATTGACGTACACACGCAAAGACCCACCTCCATTCACAGACGCATCTTGACTGTCACTGCCAATGAACGACCGATCATAATCTCCAAAAGGCAGATATTCTCCTTCAGAATCAGAGTAGGTGAATGGCAGACCCAATACTTCATAACACACGACTTTGTTTTTTAACATTTGCCGTTTTTCTGCTTCAATTTGTGTATAGCGATCGCGCATTTCACTTCCGCGTTATAAACAGGAAATGCGTCTTTTTTTTTTGTTTCTCGCGAGTAATACAGGCACTTCCTGAAAACTTTTTTACTCGAATTTGGGCTTGAATCGAAGCTCTGGATGTCTGCCAACTAGTGGTGGAGAGTACAAAGGCGATTTGTCACCCTACTCGGATCTACCGTCTGTTTTAATCAGTGATGTTGCTTGTCGCCGTACGGCGCCTTGGGCGGTTAGAGGGTTAAGTTAGCAGGGATATGCGTAGTTTGCACTGACGGGGCAGCATCGATGACAGGTCAAGTCAAGCTTCATAACGAAAGCCAAGCAGAAAAATCCTGCCATGGTAGCGACACATTGAGTGTCGGAAAACTCTTAACTGTAAAAAAAAAATATATGCCCCCGACCTTGCTTTGAATCAAGTCGTAAAAATAGTTAATTATAGCCTATGTTAAGTCACGTCCCCTTCAAACACAATTACCCTATCCTCTGCAATGAAATGGGTATCCAAAATATCACATATGTTAAAGGCCGTATTGCAAGGTTTGCATTATTAAACAAATTTGCATTAGGTACTACTCATCTAAACTGTTATCCATTGTAGGCCTATTTGATGTTGCAATGATTTGAGGTTTGCAATGATTCTTCTTTCCCCCTCAATGTACTCTATTGCGTCACATTGGGGACCACTGAACAAGCCCCCTTGAGATTGACATGAGAGAGGAGTAAAGAGAAACGGGCAAGACACGGTTCAGCAGTAAAAAGTGCAGATTATAGATAGATACATAGATATATACAGATATCCTAGATAGATACAGTATACATATAGATATATATCACGTCACATTTTGCTGGTTGGGGGTGGCCTGACCAGCGATCACGCAGTCCACCACTGCAGTTTACATGGAATAGCACTGCCTTGCCTAGCCTACCACACGCACCTGCCATACACAGCTTACTTTCTCCCTGTCTTGGTAAGCCATACCCTGACGGTGTCAATGACAATCAATCAGGAGGAGTAGTTATTGAAAATAATCACGCTTTAGACATGACCAGCCTACTTGGCAGCAGCTTGCAACAGGGGGATTCATAGGTGGCACATAGACCATACAGCTAGCATGAATGCAAATATTTTTAGATCTTCTGACTAAGTTTACTGTACTTATTCAAACGACATCAGCACCACTGCCACTGGATATAAAGCAAACATTGACTTTCACTTGGTGCTTCATTGACTGTAAAAAAGTGTAATAATATTATCTATGCACTGCCTGATGTAGACTAGCTTGACTTGCTAGCTTGATGAGTTGCGAAATGATATCAGCAACACGTACTCGTTCCATATTAAACTTAGGCTACAGTTAACATAGTTTGGCTTTCCAGGCTACTTGGACCATGCATTTAATTACCTTTCACTGCCTTCACGTCTGCCAGGCTCCAAACTGTCTTCATAACAGCAGTTGCAATTCAGTATAAACAGCCTCGGTAAAGTTAAAACCAACTAGCGATGCTAGTCGCGATTAGCATTTGAACTGCAGTTAGGTAACCTACCCTCATAACTAGACGGCTTCCCAGGCTACTTGGACCATGCATTTCATTACCTTTCACTGCCTTCACGTCTGCCAGGCTCCAAACTGTCTTCATAACAGCAGTTGCAATTCAGTATAAACAGCCTCGGTAAAGTTAAAACCAACTAGCGATGCTAGTCGCGATTAGCATTTGAACTGCAGTTAGCTAACCTACCCTCATAACTAGACCTCTCAAATTCCGAAAAATGCATTAAAATAACATTGGACTACGTTGTTATTTTTGTTAAACCTTAGGGTGGCTATGATATAAATGGTGTAACGAAATTTGAAGTGTAAATATACAAACTTTATGAAAGTGTAAGCCACAACCTTTTCCTACAGGAATACATGGAAAACATAACCCCATAACCTCCATAAGGAGACCTCCCCAAATTCAGAAACATTTATTAAATTGAAATGGACAACAACGTTATCTTTGGTAAACTCTTAGGTGGCTATGATATAAATTATGTGACGAAATTCGAAGTCTAAACACACTTACTGTTGAAAGTGTAACTGCGATTTCCATAGGACTACATTCTAATTAAAATCCTCGTTGCCTCACGCACACCACTCTACTTCCGGTATTTCGCCTGCTTTGTGGGGGTGTCATATGATCCTCTGAGTGAAATACCCAGAATGCTCAGGTCAATACAAATGATCCAAAACACACCGTCACTGAGAAACATCGTGTGATTGTCTACTATATATAACAACTGAACACACATTGTATTCAACAGCGAGTAAGTCCGTACTTGTCCCTCGGGACCATGGCATCTCTAAGAATTACCCAGTCTCGTGAGACAACGATGCGGACAAGTCTAGAATTACACCATTGGTGTACCGTTGCGGACCATCCCATGTCAGTCAACCGAGGATTGAGTAATATCGAGTTTGAAATCATGATGTCATTGAACTGTATGCGTCAGACTTGGAACAATGCTGTGCTGTGGCATACACATGAGTACCTTTTACAAGAATGGCAATAAATAGATTTTTTTTTTTTAAATATCAACATTGTATCTTAAATCACTCTGAAATGTCCTTTTGGCATGACCTAAAGCAATTTAAGATGAGCTATTCCGATTAATAGTATACATTCACCAACACTCACGTTTTTGCTGATTATAGAGCCATCGACAGACCAAATAACACCAAATTTATTGGGGGTGCTTTGAATGGGGTCTCAAGTCATCCCACCAAATATGGCTTTCATACGTCACAGCATATCCAAGATAGGCGCACTTCCTGTTTGGCGGCTTCGCTCGCTGAATTTAATTGGTTATCACAGGCGAACGCTTAGACGTATGAAGACGAAATCAAGGCGGTTGATCCACCTTGGTCTGTAGATCACGCGTGCCAAGTTTCATGACGATCGGATAAACTATGCGGCCAGGGTAGCTTTACTTTGACTTTGAACAAAATTCAAAATGGCGGAAAATCCATCATGGCGGAAAATTACATCACATGGTGCGTTGGAATCAGCTGAGTCAGAGGATTCCAATGGTATAAGTTTTATCAATATCGGCCATACGGATCAAAAGTTACGGGCATGAACATGTTTTCCATCTTTGACCAGTTGGTGGCGCTAGAGCGTGAGAGTGGCGAGCATGAAACCTGGTGGTGTCAATCAAGGCAGTCTCCTCTATCAGCATACCAAATTCCATGACTTTATGTCTTACGGTTTGGGCTACAGGTGGAAAAATGTGTGGGCATCAGCGCTCAAAAGTCGCTTTTCCATTCATTCCTATGGGGAAAAATCGACCGGAAAAACTGGAATAACGGGAGAACGACAAGGCGTATCGAAAAGCTTTATACAAGCCACCATCCTCGCATCAGGACGCACGCGTGAGAAGTGGAACGGCGTCTCTAGCTCCAAATCCCTAGGACAAGATAGGGAGACAAAAATGTTCCGCAAGATAAACTAGAATGCATTTCCCGGTGGGAAAGTGCGAAGTGTGCTTGCTCCAACGCGCCGCGAGAGCGCCCCGGCAGGATACGCGACAGCTCGCCCTCAGGTCAAAGCGCCAAAGTTTGGCCAAGACGCGAAGCTGCTTCGAGTTTGGCGACGTTGCCCTCGATTGCCGAATTCTTACACTGACCTGACGAGTTGCCTAGGTTTATCAGTGGTATGTCCCAGAGCACCTCCAATGTAAAAATGTAGATGTCATCCCAAAGACGTAAAGAGATATGAGCCAAAATGCATTTTTGCTAATTGCGGCGCCCCCTAGTGGCCAAATTACAACACATTTACTGAGGCTACTTTGGATGGTGTCCAAAATCATCCCGCCAAATATGGTCTCGATACCTCACAGCGTTTCCGAGATTTGACCTCACTTCCTGTTTGGACGCTTCACCATCGAATTTGATTGGCTGTCACGGGCGAACGCTTTGATGTATGAAAATGAAATGTACACCTCTAAGGTCTGTAGACCTTGTGTTGAATTAAGTATGAGTTGTTCACGTGTAGCTAGCATGAAACACGTAACCACTGAAGGAAGGAGGGAGCCTAAGGAACTAGGCTAGCCTGACGACGTCATACTCAATTCTTATCAGAATATGAGTCTGAAACTGCTCCATTCAGCTGCGATTATGGGGCGTGATTCAACCGATACAGTGCGGGGGGGATAGCTCTGCACTCATTGGATAGACCAAACCAAACAGAACAAGTTATTGGCTGTCAGTATCTGCGAAATCTAAGACAGAAATATGTAGCAGGGTAGGCTATGGAAAACATCCTCCTTCGTTTTTAAAAATAATTCCTTCAAACTATATGCAATGAACAGCTGGGGAAGTGTGTCGTTAACCCAACGAGCAAACAGACATTTTTAAACAAACGGGAACAACATCACCCAAACATGCTGTTTTAACTGGGTGAAAGTGAAACTGAAGTTTTCCCACACATCCTCGTTGGTCTAAGTGTTCAGAAATAGTTGTGCGAATCCGTGATAAAACCTCCGTTTCAATAGCTAAGATAAACGAAAGGCCAAACTGCATGAACAAATTATGCATTCATAGCCATAGCGTTTCTGTTGCAATCAAAATCAACCTAAGCGAACATGGTCTCACTACCAACTCGTTGAACGAGGACGCATGCAGCCGTGAACGTCACTGCTGTTCATATGTCAATCATCACGTAAAGCCCGCCCTGTGAAATGTGATTGGTCCGAGCCGAAGTGTATCTCGAATAGTAGCAGCTGAACGGAGCAGTGCCAGACCGAAGTTCCCTGCCGAAAAAGAATGGAGGCGGGGCTAAACTTCGGTCTGGCATCCAGGCTAGAACTAGGCATGTTTCTAGAACAAATACGAGTAATGTTAGGAGTATAGCTATCCTGTTATGCGGGAACATCCGCAGTTTACTCACTGTTAAATAAGTTGCAATGTGTTATAGCCTCAAATGGATGGTAAAATAAACAGGACGACTCACCTGTTCAAATGATGTAATAGGATAAAATTTGGTTTTGATAAGTCAAAGCAACCAGGCTGTTACTGGTTAACGTTTCTGAATATGAAATCGATTTTGGATTGGTTGCATGTGATAAAAGCTATGCCATTTCCTGTCCAGACAGCATTCATATTCAGAAATACTGTACACCGGCAACAAAGACACACACACACACACACACACACACACACACACACACACACACACACACACACACACACACACACACACAAACAACTCTTTCAAACAGAAACGTCAGTCCGTTACATCTGCCTCTTGTCCACAAACTGCATGTCGCTGAGTTGACTAGCAACGAAGACTTTCACATAAACACACACACACACACACACACACACACACACACACACACACACACACTTACACACACACAGACACACCACCCCTTCAAACACAAATATCTGTCTGTTACGTCTGCCTCTTGTCCACAAACTGCATGTTGCACAGTTCACCCACATCTACCCACAATTCTTTGATTTATAAATAACCCCAGCATTAAAAAACTGCAATGTGTCAAATCTTATTATACAACAATTGGGTTCTATGAAGCTGTTTCTTTGTTTCTGATTGGCCGAGAGACGTTCCATGAGTTGAAATATCCCACGATAATCCACTCTGACTTTTCACAGCTAATAATAAATCACTCCGCGATACAATGTCAAATTGTCAAGTGTAAAACGAACTGTCACATTGCATCCAAGCTGAAATACAGATACTCAGAACATAGAATATGACGGAGGTGGATATTAGCTAGTTGGATGGCATGTAGGCTCAGCAAAATAGTGATGTTTCAAAGCTAAAAGCATGTCCTAACCAGACGCAATGCGAGCTAACGTTTATTAGGCTATATTCTGCATTGCTTGACAACGGGAGAGATAGAACTAACGACTGGCTTTTGGCCATAGCAACGTGCTTTTAGAACTAACGACTGGCCTTTGGCCATAGCAACCATCCATTTAGAACTAGTAACGGCAGTTTGTCCTGCAAGTAATAGAACTTTGTGGCGGAGAGAAGTTAGTTCTACAAACAAGACAGTTTTAGCGATTTACATTATAATGGGAAATTAGCGCAAAAAACAAGTGGTAGAATTGTTGTATAAAAGCAATATAGCACTTGTGATCGTGGGTTGTTGCTGGATATTCCCACGGATGTAGTTGCCTGCGCCACTCGGCCTCGGGCCTCGAGGCTACGGCCGAACAACACCCGTGGGAATATCTAGCAACAACCCACTCCCACTCGTGCTATATTGCTTAAATATGTATACTGTATGTATACTGTATGGGCAATTCCATGCAAAACTGTCAAGTCCATAACCCCACACAGCATCATACTATGATGTGGATGATGATTTCTTAAAAGTTTACCATTTCGCTCGCGCAAAAAAAAAAAAAAAATCGTTCCTACATCGTTTTTTTCATCGTTCCTACAAACATTTATCAGAACCAACATTTCTAGATGATGTTGGGAATGGGGTAGGCCTACTATTACTAAAATAAATGCATAAGGTAGCCTATGCCTGTTTTTTACATCCCGACTATTTAATGTAGGTTTTAGGCTAAGCCTACACAGTAAGAGCAACAAGTTGGCCAGAATTATATGAAATAAGGGCATAAAGGGCATGAATAAGACAATTCCTTAGGAGGGGTTGGGAATGCCTGGGTTGAGTTTGAGATGCATTAGGCCTATAGCCTACACATGGATCATCACTATTTGTTTTGTGTTTTTATCCAACTTTGATAACATGCATATAAATATGGAGATTACTTTCTTTTCGCCTTTTCATTGTTATTAGCCTATGCCAATCAACTGAGTTGAATGCTGTGCATGTTGTCTCTACATAGGCTACACATATTGCTGTGCATGTTGTCTACACAGCCTATAGCCTACACTGTTGGCTAATCTAATTAGGCTACACACTTTGCGATAAGGTGACATTTCTGATTCTGACACAACCATCATACAAAATAAAACGAACTCAGCCAAAAAAGCCTGTTGCAAAAGCCAAGTTCAGCGGCCACAACGTTTTGAAACTTTTCCCCCGGTTCCCATTCGGCTTATGTGACATTTGCAACGTTTAATCATCTTTAACATCGTTCATTTAATCATCGTTCATTTAATCATCGTTCACCTTTACTGACCTCAATCACGCAGACCACCGCAGCATCAGTCTCTCTCTCTCCTGCTCCTCACTAACTTCTTGAAACATCTTTGTATCATCTAGCCAATGAATTGAAAGACAGTCTAAATGTTCCCATGCCAAAAACTAATGCTATACAATGCCATTTAGTTTTCACCACAGACATAGAACGCGTTCTATGTCTATGGTTTTCACTCGCAATAAGAAGCTGTTAGCCTGAGTTTGGTTGGTCGATGTTGGCATTTTCCATAACGTTCCATTTAGCTGCCAAAAGCAAATGAAATAGACAAATAGCTTACAATATCGCCAGGCTGCAATATCACCTTTCCTTCCCCATAGCTAAATGTAGGCAACGTTAAGCAATTAACAATTAGCCTACTAATATCAACTAACAATCTCACTATGTCGTTCACTGCGAATTGAGTCCTCTCTTCCACCCACAGCACGGGAACGTTAACTACGCTCGCCTGCCTACCGCGCTAGCCAGAGCGCTAAGGCTCTGAGGCATGGGAATCATAACGATACTTTCATTCAATAAACAGACTTGTAGGCTATTTATAGTTTGACTCGCTTTGTTGTCATGTTAAATTAATATCTAAATAATCACGCTGACGGTGTCAATGACAATCAATCAGGAGGAGTAGTTATTGAAAACAATCACGCTATAGACATGACCAGCCTACTTCAACTTGATGGCACATAGACCATATAGCTAGCAATAATTGCAAATATTTTTTAGATCTTCTGACTAAGTTTACTGTAGGCCTACTTATTCAAACGACATCAGCACCACTGTCACTGGATATAAAGCAAACGTTGACTTTCACTCGGTGCTTCACTGACTGTAAAAAAGTGTCATAATATTATCTATCTATGCACTGCCTGATGCTTGACAGCAATTGCTAGCTCGATGAGTTGCGAAACGACATCAGCAAAACGTACCACTCGGTCCGTATTAAATTTACAGTTAACAACATTGGCTTCCCAGGCATGCATTTAATTACCTTTCACTGCCTTCACGTCTGCCAGGCTCCAAACTGTCTTCATAACAGCAGTTGCAATTCAGTATTAAAACAGCCTTGGTAAAGTTAAAACCAACTATTTGAACTGCAGTTAGTTTAGCCTACCCTCATAACTAGACCTCTCAAATTCCGAAATTTGAAGTCTAAATATACACACTTTATGTTGAAAGTGTAACTGCGATTACATTCTAATTAAAATCCTCCTTGCCTCAAGCACACTGCAGACAGGGCGACCGCTCTACTTCCGGTATTTCGCCGACGTTGGGAGTGAAGTTCACCCAGAATGCTCAGGTCAATACAAATCATCCAAAACACACCGTCAGTATGAAACATCGTGTAATTGTCTAGTATATATACCAAATGAACACCCACAACACTTAACAGCGTGTAAGTCCGTACTTGTCCTTAGGGGCCATGGCATTGCTTAGATCTAACAAGTCTCAGGATGAGACACTCCGTTGCGGACCATCCTAGAACAATCCACATTGTACCGTTGCGGACCATCTCCGACATCTAATGATAAATTGTATGGTGTGAGGCTACTATCATATGCTTGGGAATGTATGCCAGGACATGGCAGAACTCCATAATGCTGTGAGAATTGCACCAATATATTTTACAAGAATGGCCTTGATTTGATTTTTTTTTTTAAAATATCAACATTGTATCTTAAATCACTCTGAAATGTCATTTCTGCATGACCTAAGCAATTTAAGATGAGCTATTCCGAATAATAGCATACATTCACAAACACACACGTTTTTGCTAATTATAGAGCCATCGACAGACCAAATAACACCAAATTTATTGAGGGTGCTTTGGATGGGGTCTCAAGTCATCCCACCAAATATGGCTTTCATACGTCACAGCATTGCCAAGATAGGCACACTTCCTGTTTGGCGGCTTCGCTCGCTGAATTTAATTGGTCGTCACAGGCGAACGCTTAGATGTATGAAGGCGAAATCAAGGCATTTGATCCGCCTTGGTCTGTAGATCACGCGTGCCATGTTTCATGACGATCGGATGAACTATGCGGCCAAAGTCGCTTTACTTTGATTTTGGACAAAATTCAAAATGGTGGAAAATCCATCATGGCGGAAAATTACGTCACATGGTGCGTTGGAATCGGCTGAGTCAGAGGATTCCAACGGTATAAGTTTTATCAAAATCGGCCATACGGATCAAACGTTACGGGCATTAACGTGTTTTCCAACTTTGACCAGTTGGTGGCGCTAGGGCGTGAGAGCGGAGAGCATGAAACCTGGTGGTGTCAATCAGGGTAGTCTCTTCTATCAGCGTACCAAATTTCATGACTTTATGTCTTACGGTTTGGGCTACAGGTGGAAAAATGTGTGGGCATCAGCGCTCAAAAATCACTTTTCCATTCATTCCTATGGGAAAAAATCGACCGGAAAAACTGGAATAACGGGAGAACGACAAGGCGTATCAAAAAGCTGTATACAAGCCACCATCCTCGCATCAGGACCGACGCGTGAGAGGTGGAACGGCGTCTCTAGCTCTAAATCCCTAGGACAAGATAGGGAGACAAAAGTTTGACTTAAGATAAATAAGTAGTATATGAAACGCACGGAGAACAATAGTGTGCTTTTGCAAGCACACTAATAAATTTGATAATAATAGGAAGAACAATAGTGTGCTGCTTTCAGCAAGCACACTAACTATAGATTCTATATTCAACATGAACACACACACACACACACACACACACACACACACACACACACACACACACAAACACACACACACACACATTTGGACTACTTTGCTACTTAACATCATGATCTGAATGAGATAATTTTGTGTGTGATTATGATTGCCTTGTACAGTACATACAGCAACTGTAAAGGTCATAGAGCCCTTGACCTGCCAGACTTAAAGTATGTATGAGTATGACATTCATTGTATGATGGATATATTTGTTAGAATAATATGATTTAGTTAACATTATGTAACAACAGAATGTCTAACTCTGTACAATATGATTTAGTTATACATTATGTAATGACAGAATGTTTAACTCTGTACCACCAGAGCCATAGATAGAGAGAGTTGCGACACTCTTTGATGTTGCCGCCACGATCAAAAGCTCCAAAAAAACCTGTGCTGAATGGCTGAATCGCAGGAGGGTGGGATGTACTTCGGATGCTGGAAGGTGTAATCAATTAACTCATTGACTAGTGACCAAGAGATTGGCTGTAAACAGTTCCAAAAGCCCCATAACGAGGAAATAGCCTGGAAAAAGCACTGCCATTTTTTCCTATGGAGGTCTATGGGAGTGTCGCCACTCTGTTTTATCTACCGCTCTGTGTACCACTCTGCGTACCAACCCGGGTGGCAACAATGATGTATGGACTGGCCCCTGGCCCCTGGCCCCATTGGCCAGCAACTGATAACGGAGTAGGATAAAACCTACTCTGTGACTGTGTGCTGGAGGAACGCCTTCTCCAGCAGCCCATTGCGATTGCTGTATTCTGTACTCTGTCTTACTACCAGTAAACCGTCTTTTCTTAACACAATTATTGTGTCCGTCTCACTCCCTGAACCAACACGCTGAAGAAAACCATTTTCTTCTAACATATTTCAGGCTGCTTGTTACATAAAGGAATGGTCAATGAAAATAGGAACTGTATGATTTGTCTCCCACCAGTAGATGGCGCTGTTGAGTTGTTCTGAACCAATTGCTGTGTCCTTAGTAGCCTACCTCTGGTTTAACCCTTTTGCCTGCTTAGAAATGCACCATGTTTTATTTTGTCTCACCATACTTGGTCGTGTGACTACCTGTGTAACTGTATTTTAATAGGGAAAACATGGAGGTGTTTGGTCGCTTCTAACATCATCTCTGTTTGGATCCTAATGAATGCATTGGGCTAGCTAGCTAAATGCTACAAAGTTGCGCCGCCCGCCAGAGCCAGTGAGTGCACGCATTGAAACTTGTCTTAGTTAAGGGAATAACGTAGTTTAATATGAAAAAACGGTGAAGTGTTCCTTTAAGATAAGAAGAGTGAGTTGAAGAAAGATAGTGCCTGTGTGAAAGGAAAGAGTGCCCAAATGAAAGAGAGAGAGAAAACCTTTTATAGTGCAGGTGATACCAATAAGGCACTTAGGGCACCCATGACACCCAGGCCTAGTGCCGCCCGTGCACTGACTACACTAGATCTATAGGGGTCATGGTTTTAACCTTGGTGGGCGTCACACTTGTCAATTTGTTTCCATCGTCTACTCTACCGCATCTCCTACTCTTATCTATGTTAATTAGTGTGTGCATGTGTGTGCGCTTGCTTTTGTGTATGTGTTCTCTGTCTGTGAGTGTGGGGGTAATGGGTTTGTATGTGTGTGTGTGTCTATTTGGCTGTCGAGTGTGTGTTGTGTCTTTATGTGTATGTTCACTTGTGAGTGTTTGTGTGTGTAGGTAATGGTGTATGTGTGTGTGTGTGTGTGTGTGTGTGTGTGTGTGCTTGTTTTTGTGTTTGCGTGTGTTTGTGCATCTGTTTGTGTACGTTTTTATGTGTGTGCGTATGCCTGCCTGTCTACTGTGTGTGTATTTATGTGTCTGTGTGTGTGTATTTATGTGTGTGCTTGTCTGTGTTTGTGTGTGTGTGTGCATGTGATCCTGCATGTGTGTGTGTGTGACAGTCATCCAGCAACACACCCTTCCCTCAACACACCATCTGCAGGCCGATGGGTGTACGGTCATGTACATAAAGCTTGATGGCATACCCCCACCATTATTCTTCCTGTGTGGTTTCTGCTTTGCATGCAATGTTAGGTTACCACACCAAGGGAAAACAAAGTGCTGTTCATATCGCCAGAAATAGCCTGTGCTGAACTTGAGACAAACTAAGTGGTGGCATCCTGCCCCCCCAAATATTAACACATTTTAATATTAACATTAAATCCAAAACCAAAACACGCACAACAGAAAAGCTTTTGATATTGATATGATATGATGTTCATACCATAGGCTACTGCCTGGTCAAACAAGTCCCAGGCATCTACCCTACAAAAAAGGGAGGCATTAGTATGCAAGGTCAAAGATCTCTTACCTCGAGTGCCCTGTTTTTCTCTCTTTTTCAGTAATAATCTTTTTTTATCTAATCTTTTGGTTTCCACTCCTCTCCATGATCATATGCTTTTATATCTGATTTCATGTAACAGTATTGGCCCCCCTTCCCCCACCTCTGTTTATGAAACTCAATAAATAGTTGATCACAAAAATATGTTATATATGATCTTTATTTATTACAGATATTGTACATGTTTAAATGTCATAAAAAAGACAAGGTTTTGAAAAAAGCATCAGCAAGCAGCAGTTGTGACCAACTGTAAGATCAACAGTCACAGTCACTCATGCAGCTTAGCCCAGAAACAGTCTACAAGACAGCAGAGAGGCTTTGATACACACTGGGGTTGCTGGGTGTCCGTTTTCAAGATGATCTATTTTTTTCCCCTCCATGTACCCATAGCAACTGCCAACACTCTGAGCTTCTCAGCTATGTGGTGAACAGATATAGGCTACAGCAATAACTTCCTGCCACAAAATCTGTCTTCATCTGTAGGCATACATGCACGGATACTGCAGTATTCATACATATGCATCTGACTTTACATCTGCATGTGGCTTCAAAGGCAATTCTGTGAAAGCTCAGCTAGTTATTTAATTTGACAGAGAAAGCTGTGTTGAATTACTCTCTGGTCTTTAGACTTGAAAAGCATAGATGCAAAACAATAGATACAGAAGAAACATGAATTGACACAATGTTAAAAGAGGGTGGAGAGGTAGGCCTTTTTTCACCTGTTGAGAATGAGTCAAATTACAGTCTGACAATAATGCCACCCCCCCTCAACTACAACATACCAACATTGAACTGATAGGTCACAGAGGGATGTAATAATGACCAATTTCATTAATTAAAATTATATATCTAAACATGAAGGACAAACAGTTGTGTGTCCAAGATATGAATATCCTTTTCTTTTTTTTCCGCAGATGATAGGCTTGCTCTGAAAGTTGACTACCGTATTTTCCGGACTATAAGGGTACGTTCAGACTAAGCGTCTTTTTCTGACAAAAGAAGTTGTGCAGACCGTTTTATCATCTTGGAAAAAAAATCTGCCAGCGTTTTTATTCCAAAAGCAGCCGGAAGCGTTTTTTATTGCGATAAGGCAAAGTGACTAACGTACGTGTAGACAGAAAATATCGCGAAATAAAAAAAAATGGGGTTGACTATTGCTTATAGTATGTTATGGCAAAGTTGTGAAGTCATGTCAAACATTTCCCAGAGCTCAGACACCTAGAACGAGTTCTAAAACGAGTCTAGACCGATGTTCTGTCACCCTCTCCATTTTTTACCTGTTGTCATGGGAAACCACAGGTGTCGTTAATCCGCTTGTGATTGGTCAATTGTAAAAAATACAGCATGACGTAAGGCGTTTTTCCGCTAGAAGTTGAACATTTCTCAACTTCGAGCTGCAGAAAAAAGATGGTTGACGTCACCTTTTAAAAGAAGCTGGCAACTTTTTTGAAAGCACGGTCTACTCCATAGGGTTATAATGTAAAACAGACGCCGGCAGCTGAGAAAAAGACGCTTAGTCTGAACGTACCCTAAGTCGCACTTTTTTTTCACTGTTTGGCTGGCCCTGCGACTTATAGTCAGGTGCGACTTATACAGTGGGTATAGTAAGTATTCACACCCATGCTAAAGTTGACTAAAAAGAGGAATATAAAATCATCTTTTGAGAATTGATTGTAATGCCTTAATTCAAAAAATGAGTAAAAATCAAACCGCTAAGGACACTAAGGCTTTTTCCAGTTAGCCTATTAGCCTGTTTGATTTGCATTGAGCTCAATGAGCATCAAACAGGCTAATTGGCTAACTGTAAAAAGCACCATGCCAATCTCTAGCTATGGTGAAGGGTATGTGATGATGTGGGGCTATTTTAATTCCAAAGGCCAAGGGAACTTTATCAGGATGCATAATATCCTGGATCCATGAAATAGCTGGCCTTTAAAAATAAAAACATATAAAAAATTCTCCTGCTCCTATGGGAATTTAACATAGGGGTTGAATACTTATGCAACCTGTATTTAAGGAAGAACATTTATCTATTTACGATACATTCTTCAATCACAAAGAAAATTAGTGTCCTCAACGGTTTTATTTTTAGTCATTTTTTGAATTAAGGCATTACAATCAATTCTCAAAAGATGATTTTATATTCCTGTTTTTAGTCAACTTTAGCATGGGTGTGAATACTTACTATACCCACTGTATATGAAATTTAAAATGTTTTTGAATGATTCCGAAATGAAAGAGGAGTAAACATTACTGTCTACAGCTGTCTACAGCTACGGGTGGGCGGCCATTCACGCCTTCCTGTCATTAATGTTAATCTTTTTGGCCTCTGTGTCTACTTACAGCCTCTGTCTGTTCTTGGTCTTGGATTTTGTGAATACATATCCAGTGATGCCGGTAACGCGTTACTGTATTTTGACCACTTTTTTCGGTAACGAGTAATCTAACACGCTACTATTTCCAAACCAGTAATCAGATTAAAGTTACTTATCCAAGTCAACGTGCGTTACTATAGTTGTCATTTTCATTTAGCTTTCTTCTTGTCGTGTATGCTCACGTTTTCAGCACGAGGACAACTCATGTGTAGGCTCCATGCAGCGACACAAACGTAAACAACAATGCAGGGAGAAGAGAGATGCGCGTTTTCTAGATGAAAATACAGTCAGTAGACATATTTTGAGTTTGTGTCATCTACACATGACAACATTAAGGTACGTTGTAAACTCTGTGTTGGCGACAAAGTGCCGTCTAGCAAGACATCCCGAGTTTGCATACTGGCTCCCCGACGGCCGCAACAGGAGAGGGAGAGAGAGGGGTGCGTGTGTGTGCCCGAGACGCATCCAAAACAGAGTGCACCCTGACTGGGCTGTTTCGCTATATTAACCGATACGTTGTCAGTGCAGGCGGGCTTTTATCTCTTTTCTCCCGAACTAAATTAATTCGTTCAATGTTTATGGTACAGTAGTGTCATGGCAGAGTCTTGCACACTGCACTGTTTGTAACAGTGACTTTAGCATCGCCCATGGTGGATTAAATGATTGCAAAATAATTGTCGATGTGAGTTTAACAAGTGTAGCCTAATTTCATTGGCATATTCTAAATGGCTGTAGAAGGATACACAGAACCTAAACTACCAAAATCTTCATATTTTACTACCAGTTCTATCTATAGGCCTTCCTTATTTGGTATACTGACTAGACATTATTGAACAAACATACTCATCTGTAGGCTATTTGGCTATCTCAGTAGGTTAAAGTATTTTTTAGATACCTCCCTGAAATTACTTTTTGCAGGTTGTTGTTATGGATGTTGAGTTGAGCACAGAGCGACACCTAGTGGCCTTGTTATGTAAAACGGAAGTCTTATATGCCGTGTACTGTGATTGAGAGTCATTCATTAAAATCGTGAACTGAAACATGGTGTCAGAAGTGGTTTAGCTGACATAGCTAACTAGGAAGAAATGGCGCACAATATGATTCCGGCACCAGAAGGCATGCAGATGTCCGGTGATCTGGCGAAGAACTGGGAGGTTTTCCGTGCGGAATTTGAGGACTATGTGTTAGCTGCGGGCCTGAATGAGAAGACGGAGGAAGTGCAGGCAGCCTCGCTAAGACGGCTAATGGGTAACGAGTGCCGCCACATTTATATGCATAACGTGATTTTGAGTGAGGAGCAAAAGAAAGACCCTACTGCCATCCTAGACGCTTTGGGTGTGTATTTTAAGCCAGCGAAAAATGTGATATATGAAAGATATCAGTTCGGGTGCTGCAAACAGGAGATTGATGAACCTATAGACAGTTTCCTAACTAGACTACGGGAAGGAGCTTCATCGTGTGAGTATCGTGGGCTTAAAGACGAGATGATTCGGGATAGGCTCGTGCTAGGTGTTGCAAGTGAGAATACCCGAAGGCGCTTGCTGCGTGAACGAGAGCTAATGCTACCAGCAGCGGTTGAAATATGTCGTCTAGCAGAACTGACAGAAAAGCGCATGAAAACTATGGTGAGCCCACAAGTGCAGACGGACAGTGTGAATGCAGCAGACAAGCAAAATGAGAGACGTAAAACTCAAGATAGGAGAGGGAGAGATCTACAGTTTGCTTGCAAATACTGTGGAAACAGCCACAAGCGTGGCATGAGCAGCAAGGTCAAAGAGAAGTTGTCGCCTGGAACAGCGCTACAACCAAGCACAACCAAACTGAAACTATATTCTGGGGAAACTATGCTGTCACAGGGGAGATTCCATACAGAATGTGTCATTAGAGGAGAAAAGCACGGCCTGGTCTTTGAGGTAGTGGAAACTCAGCAGGAGCCTCTCCTCTCTGGGGCCACATGCGAGCGTCTGGGCCTAATGACATTCACAATTCCTGAGGAGCTGCACAAACTAGAGGCAGATCAGTCTGTGCCCCTCACTAAAGAGCAGCTGCTGACCGCTTACACGGATGTCTTCATGGACCCAATCGAGTCAGTCCCAGGTGAGATACACTTTGAGCTGGATCCAAATGTGACTCCTGTACAATGTGCACCTCGAAATGTTCCAGTGGCGTTGAGGGAGAAGGTCAAGGGCGAACTAGATAGGCACATCAGAGCAGGCAATATCACACCAGTGAGCGAGCCCACGGCATGGATAAGTAACTTGGTGACTGTCGCAAAACCAGAAAAAATAAGACTATGCATTGACCCCAAACCCCTTAACCGAGCATTGCTGAGGTCTCACTATCACATGCCAACGTTGGAGGATGTGTTGTACAAGCTACCCAAGGCACGTCTCTTCACACTGGTGGATGCTCGCGACGCTTTTCTACAGTGCAAGCTTGATGAAAACAGCAGTCGTCTGACGACCTTCTGGACACCGTGGGGCCGCATGAGGTGGCTCAAACTCCCTTTCGGTGTCTCTGTAGCACCAGAACTCTACCAGCGTAAACAGCATGAACTGCTAGCAGGCCTGATTGGCGTTGAACCAATAGCCGATGACATCCTGGTGGTTGGGTGTGGCGACACAGAGGCGGACGCAGAACGAGACCATGACAACAATCTGCATGCTCTCATGGAACGTTGCAGAGCTGTGAAGCTTAGACTGAGTGAGCGCAAGCTGCAATTCAAACTTCAAGCGGTCCACTTCCATGGACACATACTGTCCTCAGAAGGGCTGAAGATCGACCCAGAGAAAACACGGGCTGTGTTGGAGATGCCAACTCCTACGGATGCAAAAGCCGTACAACGCTTCATTGGGTTCGTGACATACCTCGCAAAATTCCTGCCAAAGCTCTCGGAGGTCTGTGAGCCACTCCGCAGACTCCTGGACAAAGACACAGAATGGCACTGGCTGACCAAACACGAGGACGCAGTGCGTGAGATAAAGCGACTGGTCTCCAACACACCTGTTCTCAGATACTATGATGTCACAAAGCCTGTAACTGTCCAGAGTGATGCCAGCATGAATGGACTGGGATGCTGCTTGCTGCAAGGGGGGCAGCCAGTGGCTTTTGCTTCGAGAGCCCTGACACAAACAGAGCAAAACTATGCTCAAATCGAAAAAGAGTGTTTGAGCATATCTTCGCATGTCAAAGATTCCACCAATACTTATATGGTAGAGAAATGGTCACGGCAGAAACAAACCATAAACCATTGATCACAATTTTCAAGAAGCCTCTCCTGAGTGCACCAAAACGTCTCCAGGGAATGCTGATGCAGCTTCAGTGTTACAACCTCGATGTGGTATACAAGCCTGGGCCAGAAATGTACGTCAGTGACACTTTAAGTCGAGCTACTCTGCCGCACAAAGGGCCAGACACCCCACATGTGCGACATGCAGTGTTTGCCACCCAGACAGAGTACGCACAGCTGGACCAAGCCCAGCACCTGAATGTCACTTCCTTCAGATTCCGCCAAATAGCACAGCATACAGAAACGGATAATGTACTCCAAGAGCTGAAGACGGTGATCCTGAACGGGTGGCCCGACTTCAAAGAGGACACCCCACTGGAAGTGCGGGACTACTGGCCCTTCCGGGATGAGCTGAATGTGCAAAACGGTGTGCTATACAGAGGACAGTGTGTAGTTATCCCAAAGGCCCTAAGAGCAGAACTACTCAAGCGTATACACTCTAGCCACATAGGTGGTGAGGCCTGTTATAGACGGGCCAGAGATACCCTCTTCTGGCCAAGAATGAGAGCCGAAATCAAAGACTTTGTTGCCAACTGTTCTGCATGTAATGAGTACGCAAGGAATCAGCAGAAGGAACCTATGATGTCGCATGAGATACCTACACGTCCATGGCAAACGGTGAGCATGGACATCTACTCTTATGCAGGCAAAGAATTTCTCATCATTGTAGACCACTACTCGGATTACTGGGAAATCGACCAGCTGCCAGACCTGTCAGCCGACACACTCATCACGCGCTGCAGAGCCCAGTTTGCACGCTATGGGCAGCCTGACAAAGTGATCACTGATAATGGCCCACAGTTTGCCTGCGAACAGTTCAGGAAGTTTGCAACAAGCTGGGATTTTACCCATGTCACATCCTCCCCCCGTCATCCTAAATCTAATGGCAAGGCCGAGTCTGCTGTGAAAATAGTGAAATCACTCTGCAAGCGGGCAAAGGCAGAGGGCACAGATGCATGGATGGCCATCCTCCACTGGCGCAACACGCCCACAGACGGGTTGGACAGCAGCCCCGCTCAACGCTTAATGTCACGAAGGCTCAAAACTTCGCTGCCAGTGGCAGACAGTCTGCTACAGCCACATGTGGTGGTCGGAGTGACTGAGAAGTTGAGGTGGAAACGGCGGATGGCGAAATCGACCTATGACCGCTCCGCCAGAGACCTCCCAGAGCTGATCGTGGGAGATCGGATCAGAATGAAACCACTACCAGGTGATCGCACAGGAAGATGGCAACTGGGCCAATGCATCCAGAAAGTCGCCCCTCGCTCATTCGTGGTAGATGTCAACGGCACACTTTACAGACGCAACCGTGTGGATCTTCGGGTGGCAGAGCACGCAGCTGAAGCACAGTCAATCAGTAGGCCAGAGCAGAACGATCCTGAACAGGAGCATATGTCTGGGAAGTCAGCCTCAGCCGAGACCGGGCATGGATCAGGCCAGGGTGAACCAGAAGGGACCGAAGACGCACAGCATTTGAGATTTTCAGGGGGGCACTATCAATCGTAAAAGGCTACAGTTAGGATTAGGCCCAGTAAAACTGAGGGGGCACCTTTTTTGTTTGAGGGTGCACCGCCCCCTTTTGCCCCCCCCTGGAGCCGGGTCTGCCCAAAGCACTCTGACTCCTCGCATCCCAAGTACACCGCTGCCTGGACTGTGCTCGACACCGGGCAAGCACAGTGGCACACCGGGCCATGCAGTCTCCACGCGCAGTGGCCGCCTCTCACGCCCACCTCAAAGACTGAACTGGTGACGTTGATGGAACTTATGCTCGTCTAGAGTCCACATGCACTAACACGTATGAGACATGAGAACATGGGCTCGACTAGGGTGTAGGCGGATCGCTGCCCTTACTAATGCCCACACACGCACACACACACACACACGCACACACAGACAGTGGCAGCACACACAGGACGAAACCTCACTAGTTTTTGTTGGTGTGATCTGTTCCTACGAAAAAAAGAAAAAAAAAAGAGTAAAGTGAGGAAAGACTGTAAGTGTAAATGCTATGTTCAAATGTGATACTATAATATCAATGAGTTATTGATAGAGTTATGTTATTGCAGTAATGTTATACAGCCTGCAATGTTTATTGAAAAGTGAATTGTTTGAAGTGTTTAATAACAGAACATTAATCTAAAGGAAGGAAGATGTTATGGATGTTGAGTTGAGCACAGAGCGACACCTAGTGGCCTTGTTATGTAAAACGGAAGTCTTATATGCCGTGTACTGTGATTGAGAGTCATTCATTAAAATCGTGAACTGAAACAGTTGTGATGTCTTCTAGCCTATATATTGTAAACGTAACTGCAATAAAGTGAGGCCTATTGGCAAAACCGGTTGCCATTTTTATGTTGAGGCGGCGGGGGGCTTCGTTTAAAAAGTAACTAAGTAATCTAACTTAGTTACTTTTACAATCAAGTAATCAGTAAAGTAACTAAGTTACTTTTTAAAAGGAGTAGTCAGTAATCAGTAATCGGATTACTTTATCAAAGTAACTGTGGCAACACTGTACATATCTGAATAAATGCGACTTATAGTCAGGTGCGACTTATTTATGGCTTTTTCCTCTTCATGAGGCATTTTTTGACTGGTGCGACTTATACTCAGGTGCGACTTATATTACGGAAAATACGGTATTCATAATGTTAGAATTTCTCGTTTAATTAGCACTTTCGGCACAATAAAAATACATCATCATTTTTGGCATTGCATTCTTCATTTGCCGTAGCTCCTTTGTCCTTGGCTTCCATCTCCAACCTGATCATTGTCTTCTTTTTTCAAACTCGTGAGAATCAGAAAAGTGGTGTAGACAGCTATACACGCAGTAAGGCCCACAAACAAATCAATGGATGTATTCTGAAACAAATGGCACAAATACAATCTCTTCATTTGCTCTAATTATTTCTGCATAACATAACATAACACTGTGATAGCAAACAGCAGGTATAC
The DNA here is from genome assembly GCF_963854185.1 of Sardina pilchardus. Classification (NCBI taxonomy): domain Eukaryota; kingdom Metazoa; phylum Chordata; class Actinopteri; order Clupeiformes; family Clupeidae; genus Sardina; species Sardina pilchardus. The sequence goes on along the minus strand of NC_085010.1, from coordinate 12,384,206 downwards.
CTGAGACTCAATGAACCACTTGATGGAGAATATTCTTTGTTCTTCACAGAGAGTTTGGTTGGCATGATCAGTCTTGCACCACATATGAGGCAATCCCTCAGAGTTCTTTATACCATTCCATGTGGTCTGCTTACACAGGTAGTAGTGTCCATCAAAGTACCACACCATGAGCCAGGTTAATAAAGAGATCGCTGGTGATATTGATAAGCCAAACAGACACGCACAAAAAGTATACAGCCAACCCAAGCCACACCTTCTCAGCAGTGTCATGTAACGAGGGCTCTGCATCAGAGCCATAGAAAGAGAGAGTTGCGACACTCTTTGATGTTGCCGCCATGATCAAAAGTTCCAAAAAAACCTTTGCTGAATGGCTGAATCGCAGGAGGGTGGGATGTACTTCTGATGCTGGAAGGTGCAATCAATTAACTCATTGACTACTGACCAAGAGATGTAAACAGTTCCAAAAGCCCCATAACGAGGAAATAGCCTGGAAAAAGCGCTGCCATTTTTTCCTAAGGAGGTCTATGGGAGTGTCGCCACTCTGTTTTATCTACCGCTCTGCTCTGGATGAGCACAGTTTGAGAGAAGATGTTTAAACTCGAACAAGAAAGGAGCACATTCATCATGGAACTGTTGTTTTCACTGCAGTGAAATCGCCTTCTATCAGTTTTTCTGTAACAACAACCTTAACACTTACTGTAACAGAACATCTACCTGAAGGACAGGCATAGAAAACGCAGAAAACATGTTCTTGCCCCCTCCACAAACACTGCCTCTATGAGCTGCTCTGCTGCATACCAGTAAACCTTTAGCATCCTCTCACTGGCCTTATAAAAACCCTGGCACACTCAGCAAGCGAGGTCTTCCTGTGATGGTAACATGATTTGGTTGGCTCACACTCTCTGCCCTCCTTCTGCAATATGGTCTCTAATGAGCTGTAGCTAATATGTACTACATTGTGGTATCCAGTGTGGTCTCCATTATCTAGAGCAGGAGTTTTCAGTGAGTGGTGTGCGGAGACATTGCTGGTAGACCCCGACCATGCATTGACTAATGCGGTTTCACTGTGGTTATCACTATTTGTCGTTCGGTGGTTATCCTCAGGATGTTGTCTTTGTCAGAATGGTGATCCCTGGGTCTCAATCTGTTGAAACCCCAGATCTAGAGAGTAAAGTTCAGAAAAGAAAAGAGCAATGTAGCTAGTATTGACAGGTGGTGCAGTATAAACAGTATAGCATACACTATATTGCCAAAAGTATTCGCTCACCTGCCTTGACTCACATATCAACTTCAGTCACGTCCCATCCTTAATACATATGGTTTATTATTATGTTGGTCCACCCTTTGCAGCTATAACAGCTTCAACTCTTCCGGGAAAACTTTTCACAAGGTTTAGGAGTGTGTTTATGGGATTTTTTTTTGACCATTGACCTCTCTATTGGGTTGAGGTCAGGATCATCATCCACACCAAACTCTGTCATCCATGCCTTTATAGACCTTGCTTTGTTCACTGGTGGTTCATATTTGCAATGAATACATTATTCCTCAAATTAATTGATTTAGTCACTATTATGTTATGTCCCTCTGTGTCCCATTAGTTCACTAGTAGTGTTGCAGTTGAGAGTGTTTGTCAGGCTGAAATAGGGAAAAAAGCCCTATTTAAACATTGCACATGCTTGACAGTACATTTACTTATACATTTTTCTTCTGATGTTAACCTATAAATTCAACATTGATTAAAATCAAATCAATTATTTTTCACTTTTTGTGTTGTGGTATAATGTTACCATGGCTGTTGCCACATACAGATGTAAAGTTTGTATGAATATTGCAGTATGCGTGCCTATGAGATGAAGACAGATTTTTGTGGCAGGAAGTTATTGCCGTAAATCTGTTCACCACATAGCTGAGAAGCTCAGAGTTTTGAGAGTTGCTGTGGGCACTGGCGTGCAAAGGCATCACAACAGTGTTCCTCGCTGGTGGTGTCTTACTACGTTATACTGTACATGTAAATGTTAACCATCTGGAGTTTTTCTCTGTGGTAAGACAGATTATTCAGAACAGTTTACCATGCTTCTCTGTCCTACTTTCTAGCGAATGATGCCAACACTTGTTTGTTCACTGTGTTAGAGCTGCATTAGAGAGACCACTACAAAGGGACGGAAGAAAGTGTAACTGAATAAGCCAATCAGATCAGGTTGACACCGCAGGAACACTTCTCTGAGGGTGGCAGGGTTTATATAAGGCCGAGGAGAGAAATCTGAAGGGTTTCTCATGTTCGGAGCATCAGAAAACTTTGCTATGGGCGAGATGGTTTCTAAATTTACAGCGTTCAGCCTTCAAGTGGATTTTCTGTCGAGTGCTGTCCTTATTGTACTGGAAAAACTGGTGGAGAAAGAGTTCTATTGTCCTTGCAACTCATATAATTATTTCTTTTTCTGGGGGCTTCTGATTGGATCATGTTCAGTAATTATCTCTATGACTCTGCAAATCCAAATACGTCGTTACAAGGAACTGCTGAAACGGGAAACAAGAGAAAAGGAAAAAGAAACAGAAGGAAAAGACATTGAGCAAAATGGAGCACAAGAAACGATACGATTCATTCGGACAGAGGGCAAAAAAGAAAAAAAGAAAAAAGTTTTGTACGCATGTATTGTTGCCTTATCAGGTTTGATTTCCTTTACCACTTGGATCACATTGTGGTACTCTGATGGACACTACTATGTCTGTCAGCAGAGCACGTGGAATGGTGTCTGGACAAAGTCCAACCTAATGAAACCAATGTCTCACAAGTGGTGTGAACCAAATAACCAAACTCTCCGCGAACAACAACTAATTATCTCCACAGATTTGTTCATTTATTCTCAGGTATGGTATTCTAATGGCTGACTCTTGTTAATATTAAATATTGATGCATTTATGCAAAACATGAATTGCATTATTTGCCATATTTGATCATTTTGCTGAACTGTCTGTTTCAGGCAATATCCATAGGGATGTTTAATTTCCTTGGTTTTGTTATATGTCTGTACTCCAGTTTGCTGATTTATATGGATTTGACCTATGAAGAGAAGACGACCAATATAACACAGGAAGGAACATAAGGAACAGAGGGAAAAAACAATGTGTCTGAGACCGATGAAACTATGCCTTGTACTTCAAAGGATGCAAGGACTGTAATGTAGAAATAGGTTGAAACGTGATGTTTTTGAAGGAATATATTTACCTAATATAATATTTAGCTTACACATTGCGTTGTGGGACCAAGGATCCAAACAATCACAGATTTTGACAACAACATCATTATGTCTGTTCAAAAAAGGCTTACTTAACTTTACGTTGTTGACCCTTACTTTAAATTCAGTTTTTGTTCAGTTCTTGTCTTTTGTTGAAATGACTTGACATGTTTTATTTGATTTTGAAGCGGAAAAGTAACAATGAAGTAAACTATACTTGTACACTGTAAAGTTAGTTTGTGAACCAGCCTGTTAGTCAACAATTACTTGAAATTCCCTTTTCATGTTACTGGGTCATTACAAGTTAAGTACAAGTAAAGTACTGTATACTGTATGTTTATTAAACACAACACAGAAGTTGTGTAAACTGATGTTACATTTCCCACAATGCATTTCCAGTGCATTTCCGGCTCACATTTTGTAAATATATCACATACTGTTTTAATACTTACTGAAATTCAATCTTAAAACAACATGACAGTGACACTAAAGGTTACTGTAAAGTAGGCCTACCTTTACATTATCTTACAACCAATTGAGGCCTTGAGATGGGGCAGCCGTGTTGTACTGGTTAGCGCATCGGGCTTGTAACCGGAGGGTTGCCGGTTCGATCCCCGACCAGTCCACCACGGCTGAAGTGCCCTTGAGCAAGGCACCTAACCCCTCACTGCTCCCCGAGCGCCGCTGGTTGGGCAGGCAGCTCACTGCTCTGGGTTGTGTGATTCACCTCACTGTGTGTTCACTGTGTGCTGTGTGTTCACTAATTCGGTTAAATTGGGTTAAATGCAGAGAACTGAATTTCCCTCACGGGATCAAAAAAGTATATATTCTATTCTATTCTAGATGAAGAAACATATAAGTCCATATTTTCACATTTTGAATATATTAAAACTGGACTATTGGACTTATATGTTTCGTCTATATATATTTTTTTTTGCACATTTTCTTGCAACCAATTGAGGCATATAAGAAACATATAAGTCCATATTTTCACATTTTGAATTATATATATATATAAAATGTGAAAATATGGACATATATATATGCCTCAGTTGGTTGCAAGCAAATGTAAAAATATGTAATATAATGTTTACTGCCCACATTTCTATATTAATTTGGGCTTTGAAAATTATATTACAGTACATATTTTTTTATTTTACTTGAAGATACTGTAGGTAGAAATTTTATATACGGTTCTTCCACTCACCTCTTTTGGTGGAGCTTTTCCTTGTTTTAGCTCTCCTCTCCGGTTCACTTATGGTTTCCCAGTATCCCTCAAAGACTTCCTTGCTCCGTCCTTCCATTTGTTCATGTTTGCTTTCCTTTTTTGGTGACGTTTTGCCTATTAATGTCCACAGCAGACATGACAGCAATTTTTTTTATTAGTGGACATAAACAAATTTTCCCCCTGAGACTAATTGCCCCCAAACTTCTTCTGTACACAGAGTGGCATACATACACATCACATTATCTCCTTTTTTTTACCAGAAAATGTGGCGTGCTAAGGTGTATTGACTCGCAGGTAGGCTGTGTCTCATATCGTAGTTAGTAGTGTGTGAAGTTGTGTGGTACTGATAAAGTGTGTGTGTGTGTGTGTGTGTGTGTGTGTGTGTGTGTGTGTGTGTGTGTGTGTGTGTGTGTGTGTGTGTGTTAGTGTATACACATATGTGTTTTTCCATCACATGCTTTGTAATTGTTCATGCTTGGCTCTGCTCTGCCCCCTACAGGATGGAAGAGGAGGTGCTATACTGTTGTCATGGGCTTTGATGAGCTGATTGGTTTTATGCAAACATCAATATCATTGTCAAGTAAAACACTGATTGGTATATATACTGTAACAGTACTGTAATAAGTTAATCTTAACCAAATAACAAACTTAAACATTAATTTTAAGGAGAAATCTGGCAGATTTGACATAGGTCTCAGTTTCTCAAGGTCACCGTGTACTGTTGGTACAAAACAGCATGTCAACAGACTCAGTATCACACTGTAGCTACCTGGCTATGTTGGCTGCTGGCTGTAGCAACTCAAGCTACGTAAAACCGATTGTTTTTTCTTTCGTACCGACAGTGACCGACTTTGTGACCTTGAGAAGATCTCATAATTTCCCCTTTGACAAATACAGTTAGAGTTTTTCCCTGTGTTCCAGGAGAGTCTAGTGACTTTCTAGTTCACTATTTGTATAGTGACCAGGGGTGCTATTGATTACAAAGGCTTTTGTCAATATGACACCTTTCCACTGGCTTAGGAATGCCAATTACCGGCCTTACAGACATGACACACAACATAATTTAAAAAGATAAACAGATAAAGGAAAGAAATTGTTAAAAAGCACTGCATTTCTGCAAAAGATAATTTCCAGAATGCCTGTGTGTCCACTGTGATGACTGGTATTGTAGTAAGTGTGTGTGCATATGCATGTGTGTGTCTTTGTGTGTGTGTGTATTTACAGTATGCCTCTATACTGTATGTGTGTGTGTGCATAACTGTGTGTATGTGAGTGTATCTGTACAAACTTGTGTGGACTGCTTCACTGGAAACAGCAAACAAACAACAAGAAACAACTGTCTAAATCACAATGACTGCACTGCGCATGCACTGCAATGGTGGTCATGAGTGGAGCAACAGATGCATCAACTGCTTATGTGCAAACTATGACCTCTAGATTGTGCTATTTCCTCGTCTAGTGCACCTGTTGAATCATAGCGCCAGGGAACAAATGAACTATTTACAACAAAATCAATAATACACATATTGTATTTAACAACCTACAGTATACGATCAGTGGCAAATCATTTGGTTGATATAAATATCAAGCTTGCTATTTTCAAGGCAGTTTGTGGTCTTTCAGACAGGAAACCCCTTCAGGAAGGACATCACACCCTTGAGTGCATGTGGTTGGTTACACAGGTCATCTTGCTCCTCTAAGTTGCATTTCTTTCTCGCTTTATTTCCTCCTATGAACAATAATAGTATTTGTTTTGTCATCGTTGTTACAGTCAGTAAATAAGTACATTTGTTGGCTTGTGTGATAGATCAATAAAGCAATGTGAAAATCAGTGATCGGTGTCTGTTCTTGGGCTTAGCCCGTTTCAATCATCCAATCACAAAGACATGTCAAACAGATTAGAGATTGAGCAAATCAGATTTAAGAAGTAATTCTTACATTTCTGCTTTGTTTCGTAAATGACAGTATGACCTTTGCATTTAAAGTAGATGTACCACAGTACATATTATATGACTGCCATATGGTTTTGCACTTATTTGCACAACCACACCCAAAAGCATGCCAGTATCTGCACTGCACAAGTGTAATTCCGCTACTAGCCATCATATTATACTGTATGTCAAGATTTCTACAAAGAGTGTGTTTGTGTTGATTTGTGTGTGTGTGTGTGTGTGTGTGTGTGTGTGTGTGCATGCACGTCTGTGTGTATGTGACTGTGTCTGTACAAACTTGTTTACTATACTTCACTAAGACAACTCCGCAACAACAGACAGAGTACACTTTGGTAACTCCCAAATGCACATCTGTATCTGTATGCATTGCGTACACCTTATTAGCACTATGTTGTGGATTATAGTGTGTGTGTGTGTGTGTGTGTGTGTGTGTGTGTGTGTGTGTGTGTGTGTGTGTGTGTGTGTATGTAGGGTGTAAACCTATGACCTCACTAAGCATGCACTGCAGCGGTGAGCATGAGTAAAGCTACGGACACATCAACTGCTAATGTGCAAACTATGACCCACTCGACGGTGTCATTTTTGGAGTGGTTTGTGGTTACATGGTCTTCAATACAGGAAACTCCTTCAGAAAGGACATCATTTGTTGCAGATACTTTTGAGCCAACGTATTGGTAATGGTCAGCTTCCAGTTTAGTTGCATTCTTCCTCGCCTCAGATGTAAACCTTCATTTGGTGATCCTTCTCTTTTGTACATTCCTTTCCAAACAGGTCATCTAGATTTTTTAATTACAATTATACCATTGTGAGGATTATTACTTTGAAAACTACAGAAAGAACATAACTTAACAACAGCTGTAAGATATGTTTTCACATCCTTATTTTGAACATTTCTGTGTTGAGCAGCTGGAGCGTACTGTATGTTCTCACAAGCTTACTGAAAATCTCTGTTTGTTGAGCAGCTGTAGCAAACCGCGGCAATTCTGGAAGAGGGATTCATGTTCTCTACGTTATCTACTTCTTGTTTCCGTTGTGAAATGAAAAGCTTGCTGACTTTGCTTGTCCTCGTGGGTGCCACTCTTACATCAGGTATGAAGGCTTCTCAATAGCAAATTACCATTTCTATCAATGTCTATGGAATATATACTGTATATAAGAAATGTTGTTATATCATAATAACAAAAGCCTAAGATGGACGTGCACGCATTATGAAAAAAAGTGTCTAGATTTTTTTAGTATTGATTTTATTACTCTATATGAGCCCAGTATCGAAAATCAGTTGGAATTTTTAAAAAATATGCTTTTATATAGAAGTTATGTTATTGTCCACGTATGTGGACAGTGCGCAACAAAGGGGTAAAAAAGGATAAAATGTAATGACAGAAAATGTGGAAACTATGGCCCTCTACTTCCTCCATACTACCCACCCAGCCCTCTACTACCCCCATACTACCCACCCACCTCTCTACTACCTCCATACTACCCGCCCAACCCCTCTACTACCCCCATTATTGCTCACCGACCCTCACCCACCCCTCTACTACCCCCATATTACCCACCTCTACTACCACCACTACCCAACCACCCCTCTACTACATCCATACTACCCACCCCTCTACTACTAATCCACCCACACCTCTAGTACTCTCATACCCACCCCTCTACTACCCACCCAACCCTCTACTACCCCCATATTACCATACCACCTTGGCATTACCACATGTAATTAGGTCATTATTTATAAATATGTTTACCAAATGTTTGTTTCTTTGTAATTTAAAGCAATTAAAATCATATTTGAAAAAAAAAAAAAAAAAAAGTCCTCGTTACAAAATCTAATTTTTGGCCATTTAACTCCTCTGTTGCGCAACGTCCACATACGTGGACAGTTGCTTTTTAGGGTCTACAAACTCTATTTTACATCCGATTTAATTTCTGAAAACATAGAGTTGTTCAACACACTCTCCTGTACAGCATAATATTTTTTTTTACATGATTTTGCCTTCTTGAGTACTAGCTTTTTACAGATATGCCTGGAGCATTCAGCATATGGCCATTTCTGTCACTCATGTTGAATTGATGATGTCATCAAGCAGTCAATATTCCAAATATAAGATGATACATATTGTTAATATATTGCCAAGGACCTACTAAAACTGCTCTGAAGTGGATTGGTGTATATCAACATGATAAATAAGTAGAAAACAGAGTTAAAGTTACTGTCCACGCATGTGGACGTTGCGCATGAAAGGGTTAAGTCCCTCTTACGAACGTCTTCAAATTTAAGCCTACAGCCGTGAGCATTTGATAAGGGATGTCATGAGTAAAGGGTGCCTGCAAGAGTAAATGTTATGGTATATAGACTATATGCACAGCCATATGGTAGGTTTGCACATTGGTATACGCATACAAGTTACCTTGATTTGTTAAGTCTGTGACTTTAAACAGTATATGTGCTTTAACTTTGGTAGGAAGCTTTGTGCTTCATTCAGCATGCTAACTCAGTTCTTTTGCTAACATTTTGAACAACAATTTGTGTCTCTTGCTGCCTTCACCATTTCTGTTTTTGAAAGAAACAACTGCTGCGTGCGTGTGCTCTCATAGTCATTCTCTCTACTGCACAAACATTCTCAGCCAACACTCCATCAAATCCATTTTACAGTGTGTGGGCCAGTACTGGCCTGGGAACCCAGTAGACACTCAGCCAACACTAACTAGTATAGTGTGTACAGTAGGCCAACAGAATGCATGACAGTCATTTCACAGTGTGTGGGCCAGACCTGGGCCAACAGAAACCATAAGAGTAATTTCACAGTGTGTGGGCCAGACCTGGGCCAGCAAATTCTTGTCAGTTACCAGTGATTGGGCAATTTCTGGGTCGGGGACCAAGCCAGAAGTGGCCAACACCACACTACCCTGAGGTAAGGTAGTGGCCCAGATGTGGGCCGAACCAATTTTGCTATGTGGTAATACACACTGCTCAAAAAAATAAAGGGAACATATAGCATCAAGTCAGTCACACTTGTGGGATATTGATCTGGCCAGTTATGTAACAGAGGTGGTTATGAATCAGGTTGACCCGCTTTGATGTCAACGAAAGTTACTACAGGTGTACTAGAGGGCCAACTGTGAGACGACCCCCAAAACAGGAATGTTTTTACAGGTGGTGGCAACTGGTAATTTTTCCATCTTCATCCTTCTTGACTGATTTTTCACCAGTTTTGCATTTGGATAGGGTCAGCGTTACCACTGGTAGCATAAGCCAGTACCTGGAGCCTAGAGGTTGCACAGGGTAGTCCAACTCCTCCAGAATGGCACACCAATACTTGCCATTGCCAAAAAGATTGCTGTGTCTCCCATTGCAGTCTCAAGAGCATGGAAGAGATTCCAGGAGACAGGCAGTTGCAGGGCAGAGTGTAGAAGGTCCTTAACCCAATAGCAGGACCAGTATCTGCTCCTTTGTGCAAGGAGGAACAGTAGGAGTTTTGCTAGAGCCCTACAGAATGACCTCCAGCAGGCCGCTGGTGTGAATGTCTCAAACTACATTGTCAGAAACAGACCTCATGAGGGTGACCTGAGGGCCCGATGGCATCTAGAGGGACCTGTGTTCACTGCCCTGTTCTGTGCATCCCTCCAAGGGTATAACCTGACTTTCGCCAGATCCTGTAGTTCGCTGTCTGATTCACACAGGATCTGGGACTCCTCGATAGGAGATGTATTTATGAAGGCGGGTCCTTGTAAAACATCCTCGCATGTGATTTGATAAACCACTTGCCTGTTATCTTGAATGACGTGCTAGCTTCTTCAAGCTCTTGCCAAACCCAGTCGGAAGAAGAGTAAAAACATCCTTGCCACCAATAAATGTCTTCAAAACTATTCTCTGTTAATCTTTTAAAGAATGAATACTCGATAGATTCGACAAAACGGTTGAAATAGCAGAATCAATGTCAGCACAAGACTCCTCGCTGCGTGCCGCCATTGTTGTTTGAATCAAACACTCGCTTCGGCGCTCCTGATTGGTTGATCATTTTTTGATCACTGGAACGAGTTTGGATTGCCCTCGCGTCCAGACCCTTGTGTGGAGCTCAGCGAAACGCCTCTGGTGGAGCATGGCGGAACTACAAGGGTCTGGCGAGAGTCAGGCTAAAACTTCTCCACCACCATCCCAACTCAAATAATTAAATAGGCCTACATTTGCGCCTGTAACGATAGGAGCGCATTCACGAACACCTTCTCTCACTCTCCAATCTTCATCAACGATGTACCTTATGTTGTCTCCTTGTAACGTGGAACCTAATTGGCTCATTCTAGCTGGTGACGGAAATGAACACCCATGGAACACCATTTTCTCAAAGATGGCTGCGGCCAATTTCAAACTTTTTTGGCTGAAGTAGCTAGCCTAGCATGGGCCATTGAAATGAATGGGGGCGGGAGTTAGTCCCTCTCTCCAGTTCTTATAATACCTCCATGAGTGTGACTGACTTGATGCTATACTCCTATGAACCAATGTTCCCTTTATTTTTTTGAGCATTAGGCCTTTAAAATCAGAATATTTAATGGATACAAGTAGCCTAGAAATCTAGATGCCCCTAGAGGCAGCAAATCTAATTTGGCTGCCGGAACAGTCTAGCAACGCTCTGTAGAGCTTGGGAGCTGGGAAATGGAAGAATCACCGGACCAATCACACCGTGTATAGAGTCGGTGGGTAGGCTTAATATAATGGTGACTGACATGACAACCAGAAGTTGCGACGGTTACGCATCCTGCTACTTGAAAACAAGAAGATGATTTGTTTTGCGTTAAAAATGCCCTCACCCCTCCTCTGCTTTTGGTGCAACCCTGACATCTGGCTGCAGTGTAGCTGCACTACAATAAGTAGATGCAACATATTGGGTACTGAAATATTCACAAGAATCCATAGAAATACAATAGTCATGCTGTTTTATCCAATATTAGTTGCACAGATATATATTCCATCTTATGTACAACCATTGAACCAACAAAGCAAATGCAAAATTAGAGACGTTTGTGTAATTATTCCATATTTTGTGTAGTCATTCTAGATCAGAACACCTGACATACAATAGTCTACAAGTAACCTCAGAGTGTTACCTTTCATTTGAGACCAAGATTATGCTTCCACACAAAGGGGTTCATGTGCGGTAAGCATTTGATTGTAAGTATGCATTTTGCATAGCCAAAAGTCCTATTTCAATTTTCAATTTCAATTTAATGTCGCTTATAGAGCGCCAATACATTACACATGTCTCAAGGCGCTTTACAGAGTGTTAGACATTCAAAGAGAGCCCATGAGTGACAGGGGCAAGGAAAAACTCCCTAGAATTGGAGATACATATAGGAAGAAACCTCAGACAGACCCACGACTCAAGGGCCCAACCCATCTGCCTTGGGTCAGTTACAGTACAGTCATTTGTAGTTTGAAAGTTACAATGACAATGAAAGTTCAAATAGTCCAGTGTAGGGAATAAATTGTCCATTAGTAATCCATTAGTTATTTCGGAAGGTGATGGGTCGCTGGGATCCGAGGGCCAAAGATTCGGGCAGGGAACCCCAGCAGGCGATGTTAGGGCAGTCATAGGGATGGCGAAGGCAATGGCGATGGTAGGGCAGTCAGAGGGATGTGACTTCAGGTGTGATGAGGGACAGGCACAGAGATGGTTGATGGCTGGTAATGGTTTACCTCACAGGTGAGGTATAGGGGAAAGGGAAGAGAAATAGAGTGTGTTAGTATTACTGTAAGTCATATTAAGTATTAATAAGTATATCAATGGTGATATAAATGGTTATACTATAGAGGGTTTACAAAACGCTTTTACACACCTCTTTTGTGGGGACAGGTGCGTAGGAATAGGTTACCCAGTTAAACCCGAAGAGGCATCCCGCACATCGTCCACCACGCATGCAAACATCCACCCACCCACCACGCACGCAACATCCACCCACCCACAATGCCCCCCCCCCAGGCGAACCCACACACCACCTCTGAACCGCGCGCCGGAGCAGCATGGCCGAGCATGGCCAGCCAGAGTCCGCCCACAGGCGGCGCCACCCATCCGCAGACACCCCCGACCACCATCCGCGAGCAGAGAGAATGGGGCCCGCGCCAGCCCCACCCCAACCACAACACCACGCGAACACACACCACGGCCCGACCAGGACACACAGTCTGATCCGCCCCGCCGCCCAGGCCCCCCGGAAGCAGCGCCCCCAGAGCAAAAGTCCAGAATGCTTCATGTCTTTGGACGTGTCATCCTGTCATCCTGTTGACAGGGTCGGGAGGCGTAGGGAGGCGATGTAGTGTAATTAAAAACGTTAAAATCATTGGACATTGGTGTAATGTAATTAAAATCGTTAAAACCATTGGACTTCCACTCTAGAAACACCACCCCAAGAAGGCCCGGACCGCGAGCCCAATCCAAATACAATGCCGCAACAGCCCTCCCCTCCGCCATCCACTCCCAGCATTCCCACCTCCCCCGTCCCCCCCATCCCACTAAATGCACAGCCGTGCACATCTGATCAGACCGCATGCCCCAGCCAGACCGCCAATATACGCCCACGCAGAGCCACTGGCGAATGGAGCCGACACGAACCCCACCCCCCCCCCCATCTACAGACGGCGACGGGAGGCCCCCCGCGGACGAGCAACGCCACCCGCGAACGGACCTATGCATGGGGAGTTTCCATAGGGGATTTTAAAAACGCATGAGCATACTGTACATTGGCAAAAAATGGTCTTCAACACTCATATCTCATGATATATTGATCTACGTTTGCCCCCAGCTTCACAAGACCTGGTGCTAGGGCTCAGTTGTGTTAGGGCATTCTACATGTATATGCCTTAGAGGGCTGATATGTGGTCAGTTCAGAGATGCTTGCAATCCGCCATGAAGAAAAACTATATTCTAGCCTCTGTGGCTCTTTTGCGGTACATCACACAGTTATTCTGATTGTCTCTACTCAGTAGACTCTCCTGAAGCCTCTGTGTCTTAGCTCTCCAAAGAGGTCAAGCATTTATAGGTCAAACAGTGGCCTCTAAAGCAGGCGCTGTGCAATTTTAGGCAAATGCGAATGATGGCGCTGACAGAGACGTGGTTTCATCCCAGTAAAACAATTTTAATTTTAAAAGTTTATTAACAAAGTCTAAAACATAGAGTCATATGTCTCAAGCAGCAGGACATGCAGCAAGTCACAGCACTAGGCCTTAACACAGGCGGCAGAGAGGTCAGACGTCATGAAGAAAGCAGCAGTCACACAGCCCCCCTCCACAGAATAAGTCCAGCAGCGTTACACACAACCAGAAATATAAAGGTGCCTACTGTAGATTTAAATCCGGATAAATATGTTTCAGATATTTTCAGTGTATTTCCGTATATTTATTCAACAATGCCATGATCATCCTTTTGGTGTTTAGTATCACTTTTTTGTTTTGTTATTATATTTTAATGCAGATGAAAACATAACCATGACCAACGAGACTAATATCAGTTTATGTCTTCTCTCCCATAGTGGTTACTCACAAGATATCCAGCTTTGCATTGGAAGGAGGATCTATTAAGTTTGACAAAGTGCAAACAACAAACACAAAAAAGTTTGATGAAATATTTTATAAGTTCAATTCATCAGACTATATAGTGAGGTTTTTTCAGACTACAAGACAAGTAAATATTGCGCCTAGATACAAGGAGAGATTGATCTTCAACAAAACCACATTCAGCCTGGAGCTGAGGAATCTGCAGAAAAGCGACAATGGATGTTATGAATACAACATTAGATGGAATGAAAATATAAGCACATTTCCGTATAATCTCTTTGTTCTCGGTATGTTTAAATATTTGCATCATATACAAATATTCCCAAAATTGTGCCAGTTTGTTAGCTTATTGAGGCCCATATTTGCCTATTTCATATTTGCATGTAATTGTGTTTCAGAGCCTGTGGCTGCACCTGCACTGACTTTAGTGTCTAAGTGGTCCAGCAGTAACTCTTGTGATGTCACAGTGACCTGCAGAGGTCATGACCTCTCACTGACCTTAAACTGCAACAGAAGCAGCTGCACTCAGCTGGGAAACGTCACCATCATTCCCACCCTGGTAGTCTCTGCCAGAGATGGATACATTGTATGTAACCATAGTAACCAAGTCAGCTGGCGCAATGTCACTCTGGACATCTCCTCACTCTGTGAATTTACCAGAGGTAAGATGGCGAGAGAATGAACTACACGCAGAGTCACAGCACAGGATAGGTCTAGTTAGTATGTAGAGAGGGCAGCAAGACGATGATGACGTCTTAGCGACACACCGAAGCTTTTATTTTGATTAAGAACCAAACCAGCTTTTGTTCAAATCTACACACCTATCACTTCTTAAAAATGTATGGTTCATTTATCAAATGTTATTCTGAAGTATTAAAATGCTCTACATTAAGTCATCTGGTAGGCTACAATTGATACGATTGACTATGAGCTATACGTACGCATTTGATAGATATTCATAACGCCCAATAAATGGCTCTGGGCATTCATAAACCATGCTTCAAATACGAGAAAATGAATGCCTGGATCCCAGACCTCATTTCAATCGAGATGGGGTCTGGCATTAGCCAGGCTAATAGGATTTATCATTATCATTATCTTCGATAGAAACACAACTAGTTGAGGCGCTGGTTTTCACTTTCCCTTAGGTGGCCTGTATGCTATTTTAAGATTCAGATTAAATAATTTGAGGGACCCCTGGTTAAATACAGTATATCACTGGTCTAGGACTCCTATGATGAGGCACAATCAAATTGAATCAGTCATTTTAAGATTCTGTTGACTATATGTTTTGGGTACCGGTGTTACATGTCAACTGGCTCCTGTGTCAACTGGCTTCGTTGATGACGTTCCACGATTCATGACGTGTCTTCGACAGATGTGGCACCTTGACTTGTCAACTTTCTGATATAAACTGGAGACGAACGAATACAAATATGCATGACATCTATAAATGCCAAAATTGGCTGTAGTAGGCTATATGCACTGGATCATGAGTATGCCACCAAAAAAAATATTACCTAAATAAAGTAATTATAACTCCACATGGGTATCGAACTGCTACCCAAAGTAAACAACCTGATTGCTAAACAGCCACGCACCTGTTTACGCCACAAATCATGAATCGTGGAATGTCATCAACGAAGCCATGACACTGGAGCCAGTTAACATGTAACACCGGGGTACGAATTTACTAGGCTTGTTGTATGTCAATGACTTTCAGAGGAAGAGTCTACTACTCAATGGATTTGGTTGATTGTTGGATTGGTGTCTGCTGGGAATGTTGCCGTCTTTGTCGTGTTGTGGGCATGTCGAAACCGCAAACTGAGGAGGACAGGTAGATTACAATACATTTATTTATATTACCAGGTGAGCTCCATTGACGTAAAATCTAATTTACTCGAGAAACCTCAATGTACTAAAGAAGCTTCATGGGCACTTTTATCTAAATTGGTTTGTTTTTTCTTTTGGAATTTTCAGGGACAGATTTAGAAGATTATGCAGCTATATGGGTAAATATTGATTCTGTTTTTGTCTTCATGTCTTCTATCTCTTTTTTTCTAATTATGTCTTATTTTATGTTTCACATTATATCTTAGAGGAGTTGCATAAAAAGGACCACCAGTGTTTAACGGGTATTGGAGTATAAATTCACACACACACATGTAAATCCTAAGTGCTAGTTACTCTTCAATTGGCTTCCAATAAAAAATAAATTAAGTCAGAATTAAATTCAGATCACTCACTCTGGCTTATAAGACACCTACTGGATATGCACCTTGATATTTTAAGACAATGATCCAGCTCTATGAACGTCTGCTGTGTCGACCATCCATTACAGTTTTTATTCCAACTGCTAAAATTCACAGAATCACACCCAAACGGTAAAATACCACATATATCCTGGAAAATGAAGCACTGCAACCAAAACTACATAATTATCAAAATCACATGTTTGCACTGAAATGACACGCACTTCATTCTCATTACCATATTTTTGTCTAACCAACTACAGTACACACTATTAAGCATAATGAAAAGCACTTTCATGTTTATGCTTTGCAATAGTACATTAAAATAGTTCTAATTGTAGAAAATTCTTCAGATTGTTCACATTCACAGAACATTTTTAGCAGATATTTATATTGGCCTATTAGCCCATGTCATTTTGAATGGCAGTGTTTTGAAATGGCAAACATGTGATGGGACTTTATACTTTAAACATGAACTTTATCCGAGAGCATCAATTTAGTAAAGGCTTGATTTTGGATAAGTTTCTTAATTTGTGATGTGTTATGGTTTCTATGATAGTATTGTTTTGTTACAATTTGTCCACTGATAGAATTTGACATTTCCTTAAATTTAGCCATACCTTGCTTTAGTTATTATTAATTAACTGAGTGACTCATTTGATTGCTATTCTCATTTCACTGTTTTATTTCTCATTAGGTTAGTGCTTAAAATTATTGTTTTACTGATAATATTACTATTCTCCCTATTTTGTAATTGTTCACTGTTAATTTAATTTGTATTGTTATTTATTTGTATGTCGCTTTGGACAAAGGCGTCTGCTAAATAACCATAACCATAACCAGAACCAGAACCAAGTATGGCCTACTGTTATTCCACCACGGTACAATGTTGCCTGTGGTCAACATACAGATTTTTGGTATTTTCTATTATTTTGTATACATAAAAATGATTGAAAATACATCTATGCTTGTCATTGAAGGCTGTCAATTTTTTTGAAGGATTCAAACTTGAGGGAAATTAGTAAAATTCACACTTTTCTAGAGTGAAAATATGACACCCAGTCAAACGTGTGCATGTGCTGAAAGAAGTGTCAAACTAGCAGCCTGTGAGTCATGTGACCATTATTTTGCATTTCCATTGGTTAATATTCAGTTGTCCAGTTCTTAAAGTGGTATTTACTTATTTAAGGGATGCCTCATTTTATTACAACCAGGCAAAATAGGCTATGTTGCCTACAGGCAACACCGCATCAGAGGGTTAGGATGAGACAATATCAAATTACAAGAATTAGATCTAACCAGGTAATAAAAGATTGTTTTGACCAGATGTTGGGAAGGCTTGTGGTATAGTCAGTGTTTGCCAATGATTTTCAGAGGAGGACTCTACTCATTGGACTGTTGGACTGATGACTCTGGGATTGGTGCTTGGGATTGTTGTTCCCTGTGTAGTGATGTACACCTGTCTAAGCAACATGGAGGGCACATGTAGGTTCAGCAGATTCAACAAGTAGATTCAACACTTTATTTCCTCAAAGGGCTGTCGCAATCTATTTTCTTCACATTTTTTCTTTTCAGGTACAGATTCAAATGATTATGCAGCTAACTGGGTAAATTTGAATCATAGAGGCTATGTCATGTTTTTTACTTTTTTATTATGGCTTATTATATGTTTCACATTATTTCTTAAAGGAGAAATCGGGCCACTTTTCACATAGATTTTAATTTCTTGAGTGCCCCTGTACATGTCCCCAGAGTGTAGTGCTGTAGCTGCCTGGCTGTAGCAACTTGAGCTCAGCTGGGTAAAACCAATTGTTGTCAGGGATTTTTTGTACCGACAGTACTCACTGGCCTCGAGAAACAGAGATCTATGTGAAAACTCGCCAGATTTCTCCTTTAATTGTATATTTAACAACATACCACACATATACATACAAACACACACACACACACACACACACACACACTGTACATGCATAACATTGTTTCTGTTTAGAACTCTACAGTCCAGTTTTCACAAATCGCAGAGGTACCGGAGAGAACAGCAGGGGGCAGTAGAGTGCAGGATGATAAAGCCAAATCACTGGTAACTAAATCAGCTCTAAATATGCTTTACCTCTGCCAAAATATTTAATCATGTATGTCTTTTTAAAGTATAGTTTTTAAGTACTTTTGCCCTTTTATGCCTTTAATGAGACAGGACAGTAGAGAACGTCAGGAAGTGAGAGAGTTGGGTTGGGATCCAGAGAGGACCATGGGATGGGAATCGAACCTGGCGTATGGTGCAGGTGCCCCAACCAGTTGTGCCACAGCTGGGGCCTAATTATGCATAAACCCACTGTTGCTCTTTAGCAGGACCACAAATAGCCTAAAGTGCATCCAACCCAGTTAAACAGCTGCATCATAGAGGAATCTGAAACCAAGAATGAGATTTTGAGATATAAGAATTAGAAAATATAGTTTTGGAACATGGAAAAGGCTCATACATGTACCCTTTATCTCTGCAGAGTTATCTAACGCCTGAACCACAACCATTTCAAGCCGTCATCTACAGCCTTCTTCCGCCTCCTAGGCCAGAGTCTGATGTCCACTCAGTCTCCTTTGGACCTCAGATCTCCACCCACCTCGTTTGACCCTTCCAGTCAGCTTTTAATGAATAATGCTTTGATATTCTGAAGATTCTCTTCAATACTGTGAACAGCCCTTTATGCAATAACTTCCATCTTCTAGTCTTGTGGTTGTTGAGGTTGTGTGTATACTGATCAAGAATATGAGACACTATGCTGCATGAATTAAATCAATAAAAAAAACAGGAAACATTTCAGTTTATGTAATGATGAGGTTACAAAAATTATAGGTCCAGATTTCCACTTTCTGTTTGAGAAGTCATGTCACCGTGGTAGCGTTGTGGTTAAAGATGACCCAGAGGAAGACATGTCAAACAAATTGGAGATTGAGCCAATTAGATTTAAGGACTTCTTTAATTTCTACTTTGTTTCGTAAATAACAGCATGAACTTTGCATTTAAAGTAGATGTACCACATAGCAGTACATAATATGACAAATACAATTTACAGACAATGAGACATAACAGATAAAGTGCTTTGGCAACTTCCAAATCCACAGGGATTGTTCAAGCAGACTTTACTGGCATTATGAAGTGTGTGTGTGTGTGTGTGTGTGTGTGTGTGTGTGTGTTTGCTTGCCTGTGTGCCTCTGTGTGTGTGTGTAGGGGGTGTGTGCCTGTGTCACAACATCAAACACGAATCCTGTGGTTAATAATAGGACCATGCTGTGCATGCGCTGCAGCGGTGGTCATACTGAAAGGAGCAACAGATGCATCAGCTACTAATGTGCAAACTATGACCTAGAGATGGCGCATCTGGTGTACCTGTATAATCATAGCACTAACAAATGAACATTTTTTTATACAACAAGATCAAAAATATACATATACTGTATTTAACAACTTTTATGGTCAGTGCCAAATAATTGGGTTGCTGCTTTCAAAGAAATATAGCAAGCATGATTTTCAAAGTGGTTTTATGGTGGTTAGCCTACATGGTCTTTCAGACAGGAAACCCCTTCAGGAAGGGCATGTTCTTTGGAATCACACTTTGAGCCCATGTGATTAGACAGGTCATATTCCTCTTCTAGTTAAGTTTCATTTCTTTCTCGCTTTATTTCCTCCTGTTGTTACAGTCAGTATACTGCAATAAATAAGTACATTTGTTGGCTTTTGGGATGCTTGTGTGGAAATCTCAAAGATATCAGTGTTTGTTCTTGGGCTGTTTTGATCATCCAATCACATTAAGACATGTCAAACAAATTGGAGATTGATCAAATCAGATTAAAGAAGTAATTCTTTCATTGCTGCTTTGTTTTGTTAATGGCAGTATGAACTTTGCATTTAAAACTGCACCACATAGCAGTACATGATATGACTGCAGCATGGTATTGCACTTGTGTGCAGTACTACACCCAAATGCATGCCTGTATCTGCACTGCACAAGTAGGCCTTTACTTCTGCTACTGTATGTAGCAGACATATTACACACTGTCATACTGTATGTCTTGATCTCTACAAAGTGTGTGTTCGCCTGTGGAGTGGGTGTGTGTGTGTAGCAAGAAACTATCTTACCCTATATGATCACACTGAGCACACACTGCAGCGGTGGGCATGAGTGGAACAACAGATACAACAACTGTGCAAACTATGACCCACTCGATTGTGGTTTCTGGTTACATGGTCTTTACAAGAAACTCCTCCTTCAGGAGGGACATAATTTCTTGTAGACACTTTTGAACCGACGTCATTGTAAAGACTTTCCTGTTCTATTTAAGTTGCATTTCTTCCTCGCTTCAGATGCAAACCTTCACGAGGATCCTACTGCAGGAGACTCTTCTGTTGCGTACCTTCCTCTAAACAGGTACCGTAATCTATAGATTTTTGAATACAAACTATGCCATTGTGGGGATTATTACTTTATGAACAACAGAAAGAACCGAAGTCTACAGCTGTAGGATATGCTCTCACATCCTTATTTTGAAAATTTCTGCGTTTGTTGAGCAGCCACCAAGACCAGCTGCACTTCTGGAAGAACGTTTCGTACGTGTTCTCTCTACATGATCTAATTCTATATGTTGTGAAATGGAAAACCCACTGACTGCTAGTCATCCTGGGTGCCACACTTCCCTCATATGAAGACAATGAATGGATCTTGTCAGTAACAAATTGCCATGTCTATGGAATATGTATAAAATTATAATAAGAAAATCTATTGTAATATCATTACAAGGCCTTTTGAATGCTGTATTCTAAACTTGTTCATAGCCAAGGAAGTAGAAACCTTTTTTATTGCAACATTTCGGTCAGATTTTATTGAAATGTTTTGGTTAGATGACCATGGATGGTCATCTGACTGAAACTACAATTGCATATGAAGACGGTGTGCCGGAGGTTTCTACTTCCTTGGATATTGACCCTGTGGTCCCTCTTCAATGCACCCGTCCCAAGGAGGTGAGCAAAAGCACAACTATTTCAATCTTATACTGTATTGGCAGCTGAGATGTGCTTGGCCTCTTTGACAAGTTGTCCAAAAAGAAATGTAAGTTGTACCTTTGCAGTTGATGAATGGAATGGATGTCAAGCAGGGCAGGTGAGCAGCAGGCAAGAATGATGGCAGGCAGGTAGACAAGCAGGTGAGTGAAGGCAGGCAGGCAAGCAGGTTGGTAGTTGAGTAATAAACAATTGAATCCAGTAATCCGAGCAGTGATGAGTGGTTGAAAAAAGGCACAAACTTAACATAAAAAGCAAACGATCCAATAGTAATTCAATAGTAAAACTTGTAAAGAACTGTGTGCCTGTGCATCTACAGCTTCTTCTCCTTTGTTCTAGGTCTGAGGTCAAAGGTGAAAGACGGCCATCTTTAACCTCAAAAGCCTCCTGACCGTCTATCAAAATAAAAGTACCTAGAAATAAAAGACACTAAATCTAACTAAATACATCAGTGCTCCAATAGCAAAGATTTTAACCAATATAACCAAAATATACTGTAGAGACTCGTAGAGGTTTGAAAACAGCTCATGTGAGATTTCTCCTGTCCACTTCATGTTGATAGTGTCTTGTTTGGTGTGTTACGGAGTCTCCAATGAGTCCACTCAAGATGCACAGTTTGCACCAGAAACACCTTTGCAGAAATGTGTTAAAGGGATATTCCGCCATTTTTGGAAATACGCTCATTTTCCACCTCCCCTCGAGCAAAACAATCGATATTTACCTTGTTCCCGTTCATCCAGCCATTCTGTGAGTCTGGCGATACAACTTTTAGCTTCAGCCTAGCATAGATCACTGAATCGGATTAGACCATTAGCTTCTCGCCTGCTAGCTTCATGTTTAAAAGTGACTAAGATTTCTGATAATTTTCCCATTTAAAACGCGTCTCCTCTCAAGTTAGAAAGTGCAATAAGACCAACTGAAAATGAAACCTGGCGTTTTTCTAGGCTGATTTGACATGGAACTACACTCTCATCTGGCGTAATAATCAAGGCAACTTGCAAACGTACCATAGGCGCAGTGATATCGTACGCAGCATCTGAAAATAGTCCCCATAGACATCAAGCAGTAGTAGTGCCAGTAGCTGCAAGTTGCCTTGATTATTACGCCAGATGAGAATGTAGTTCCATGTCAAATCAGCCTAGAAAAACGGCAGGGTTCATTTTCAGTTGGTCTTATTGCACTTTCTAACTTGAGAGGACACACGTTTTAAATGGGAAAATTACCAGAAATGTTAGTCACTTTTAAACATGAAGCTAGCAGGCGAGAAGCTAATGGTCTAATCCGATTCAATGATCTATGCTAGGCTGAAGCTAAAAGTTGTATCGCCAGACTCACAGAATGGCTGGATGAACGGGAACAAGGTCAATATCGATTGTTTTGCTCGAGGGAAGGTGGAAAATGAGCGTATTCCCACAAATGGCGGAATATCCCTTTAAGTTCAGGGCTGCCAATTATCTCACCTACAGTAGTATGACGGCACTGACACTGCGGTTTCGCACCCTCAAAACCAACTTTTTGTGTGCCAACCTTCTTTCTTTCTTCACTCATCTTTGCTTCCTCCAATGTATTTATGGATTTATGGACAATGGATTTTTAGATTAAGCTGACAAAAAGAGTCATGCATTCACACAGACATAAGGTGCATTTAAATGCACACTGCTATGGTATGTGCTGCAGAATCTGCCTCAAAACAAGAGTAACAGAGCTCTAGAATATTCCCTGATGACCATTTTCCAGTTATCTGCGCATAACAGACTGAAGCAACCTGAGGCACCCACTAATCAAAGGCATCACCTGCATGCTACTCATGCAGGACGGTATTCCAAATACGTGGTTTAGTGACAATCTTCTTTCTTTCTTCACTCATCTTTGCTTCCTCCAATGTATTTATGGATTTATGGACAATGGATTTTTAGATTAAGCTGACAAAAAGAGTCATGCATTCACACAGACATAAGGTGCATTTAAATGCACACTGCTATGGTATGTGCTGCAGAATCTGCCTCAAAACAAGAGTAACAGAGCTCTAGAATATTCCCTGATGACCATTTTCCAGTTATCTGCGCATAACAGACTGAAGCAACCTGAGGCACCCACTAATCAAAGGCATCACCTGCATGCTACTCATGCAGGACGGTATTCCAAATACGTGGTTTAGTGACAATGTTGGCTGAGTTAACTCAGAAAAAGGGGTAAACCTCCTAATAGAAGAGCTATACTGTTTCATTCTTCTAACAAATCCATTGCACAGGGCTCTTGTAGGAGATTTACCCCTTACTCTGAGTTAACTTTAGCCTTGATGCCAGACCGAAGTTTAGCCCCGCCTCCATTCTTTTTCTGCAGGGAACTTCGGTCTGGCCAGGGGGTCAGGATTTGGAGGGTTAGCTTCAGCCAGTTAGCATGTCATTTGGCCGCCGACATCTTTGAAAAAATGGCGTTCCATGGTTGTACCATATCCGGCACCAGCGCATGCACGAGACAGCTCATGCACGAGTTTCGGTTTCGGCACGAGCGTCCTCGTGCGTCCATGTTGATAACGCATTCTAGAAGGCATAAATAAAATGACTGGCGACTAGGATTAAGTTACCGATACTTGATGCCTGTGGATTATCATTATACCAGGCTTTGTGAATAAAAGAAAAAAGCAAATGTCGTTCTAATAGTTACTATTATTTGCATTAGACTATGTATGAGTTGGCAAGGTATGATAAGACATTCTAGGAAATGCGAAGAAATTCTCTAACTAAACCCAATTATTAGGCTAACCTACTCGCTGTCGTGTAGGCTAGGCTATGAAAACTATTTTAAAACGCTCAGCTGCAGACCTGTAGCCTAGTTCATAACAACGCAGCGTTGGGGGTCACAGCCTACAGTAGATAACGGCAAAAGTTTCCGACAGTGACAGCAAACACAACACATGGATGCGCCCTTCTACCGGTAAGCCTATAATATGCGTTGGCTTCATTTCGTCTGTCTACAAATGTAGGTTTAAACTGCAAATTCACACTGGGTGCAGCACAAATAGCATATCTGGTATCCACACGTTTCTTACATCCCATGTCTACTTATTAAGAGTCATTTTCGTCAGGTAGCCTAGACAGCCTATTGCGCACATAACGGCTACAGTCAGTTCAAAGCATTTACTGTGGGGATCATATTTATGTCTATGCTAAGTGAATTCTTGCTCAATATTGACTCGCCATGTTTATTATATCATGACATATGAATATCACATTATAGGATTTCGAGACAAGGGGCAAACTTCTCCACCACCATCCCAACTCAAATAATTAAATACATTTGCGCCTGTAACGATAGGAGCGCGTTCACGAACACCTTCTCTCACTCACCAATCTTCATCAACGATGTACCTATGTTGTCTCGTTGTAAGGTGGAACCTAATTGGCTCATTCTAGCTGGTGACGGAAATAGACCTCTGAAGTTCGCCTTCAAAAAAGCTACCATCTTTGCCCATATAAGGAGTTACGGTATCTGACGATTTTTCCTATGGGAAATTAACATGGGGATTTGGAATTATCACACCTGTTAAACTCTCGCGGGGATGACAAAATCGGAAATTCAGGTGTTTTCCTGAATACACTTTTGTCCTCTGCCTTCGAGAGGAATCTGTGATCTCCGGTACGCGAAGGCGGCAGACTTTGATTTTCGCTACCCCAGAGCTAACTTGCAATGCAACTTGCCATTAAGATAGTTAGCCAGTTAGCTCTGGGGTAGCAAAAATGAAAGTGTGCCGACTTCACGTACCGGAGATCAAAGTATGCACAAGAGGGCAGAGGACAAAAGTGTGTTCAGGAAAACGTCTTCATTTAAGACTATATCGTCCCCGCGAGAGTTTAACAGGTGCGACAATTCAAAATCCCCATGTTATTTTCCCATAGGAAAAATCGCCAGATACCGAATCTCAAAGATTGTAGGCGAACTTCAGAGGTCTATGGACACCCATGGAACGCCATTTTCTCAAAGATGGCTGCGGCCAATTTCAAACTTTTTTGGCTGAAGTAGCTAGCCTAGCATCGGCCATTGAAATGAATGGGGGCGGGACTTAGTCCCTCTCTCCAGTTCTTATAATACAGAGAGCCGAAGTCACGCCCTTCTACTTCCGGTCTATGGGACCTATTTTACGATTTTTTATGCATGGGAGTCAATGGAGAGATAACAATTATTTTTTGGTCCCGTTCGAGTTGGACCGTGCATTTCACATATGATGTGTGGGAATTTAAAAGATAATTTTTCACATTAATAAAGTTCTGTTTTTCATTAGACTTTAAAAGTTATCTAAGTTTTGTGCGAATCCTTTCAGTGGACTACATTTCTCGTCTCAAACGATGCACGTCACCAACTGAGCCACCAACTAGCAAACGAGAGGCTGGCTAGTTTTAGGTCTATGGGCTAGTTAGCTAGCTATTATGCTAGTTAACGGTTACATCTTGCTGCCAGCTAAGTCACTTAACAGTAGTGTTTGTACAGTCTATGAATGAAATACAACTTATCTGATGTGTTTAATCCTCTGGCTCATGATATTTTCATCGGCAAAGGGCAAGCTCAAATAAGACCTGTTGCTGGCGCCCGTGGCTGTGAATTGGTCTAACGTCACTAACGCGACTGATGTCAACCCTGTCTCACGGATTGTCGTGATGCCATCACGACAATTAATCTATTGACACGTGATGCCATCACGAAAAGGGCCTTTCTTTCGTGATGGGACAACGATGCCTCACCTCATGTATTTCAATGGGGATTGCTTTCGTGATAGGACAACGATGCCCTACCCTATGTAAACTGGTGGCTGAGGGACAGAAATAGTAGGCGCACGTCGGCTTAAAAGAGATTTTCACCGCCTATGCAACAAGTTCATGCCAAAATATACCAGTGGTTTTGTTTATTCGACTCTGCAGCAGTGTTTGTCGGTTTTAAGCCATTTCTGTAGGCCTACATTTTAAATAGCCTCGTCCAGATCGAAATGAATGTGTCTCGACAGTTCTCGTTGAACGAGTAATAGGCCTAGCCTACAATGTTGTGAAAATATATACACATTTTCCGCCATAAGTATAATAATCAGGGGGTTATTCCTTTTTTCCGCTTTTGTTTGCAAGCTGGCCAACTTTGAAACAGGTAAGACGTGAGACGGGGATGGACTACATTACCCGAGTTGCTAATGGTTTTTTTTCGTGATGCCATCACCCTAGCCCTGGTATCGTCTCGTGTGCTACCCACCACTTGATTCTTTTCCAATTTTGAGACATTTATAATTGTCAAAGATTGATTTTGTGCAACAATGTGACTATTTTGCAATAGTGTGCGGCGTACAGTGATTTTCATGAGGCAGAAGCCACGACCACTACCTTGTTTTCCTTCCCTTTTTTTTTTACTGTACATTAAAATGGTATAATTAGGCTACTCGGGTTACAGGACTGTATCTTTGCTTTATTCTTACGACGTGCCTGAATTTCGGTGGGATAATTTGTCGATGGTATCTCCAGTCTGTCCAGGTAAAATGACGTACTTTTGCAAATAGATGCATTCTGGGAAGTGATGTGTCTCAATGTATAGTGGCTTCATAAACTCGTGTTTCCTTCATTACGACGTGTGCTGATTTTTTTCCAATTTTGAGCAAGGATATAAAATATGAAGACTGTCATTTTTTCATTAAGATTGATATTTTTGCTCAATGTTATGCCACGCGTCACTGTGTGCGACGATCTAAGGAGCATTCCACCACTGTAAGTAGAACAGTCAAATAAGCAAGGGAAATTAATAAGCATTTAGACGTCCACAATGATGAAGTTATAACAAAACTAAATAAAACATATTGTCGTATTTGTTAACTTCGAACCCTACTGTAAACTGTATTAGAAAGCCACTGACATAATGCAGCGGTTTGTTACATCAAAATGAAATGCAATGTAGCTTGCCAGAGCCTCTGCTAGCTAGCTCGATTAGCTACCTCGGCTACTTTAGTGCTAGTTTATTGATTTTGATTTGGAGGTGTACTTTTGGCATTGGCAGATACCGTGTATGTTTATGAATGGATTTGAACTGAGTATTTGGTATTTGGAGATTATTTTTCTCTCAGAAACAAGTTGTAAGGTCAGATGTGTTGTCCTCCTGTGTGTGTGTGTGTGTGTGTGTGTGTGTGTGTGTGTGTGTGTGTGTTTTATTCTTCTATCAGTCCCGCTGTAAAACGCTGGAGTACCTGAGCTACTTCCCTGAGGGTGAACACTCGTACAGAGACGCTACGGAGTACTATGCAGAGGCTTGGAGGTACAGTTACAAGGTCAGAGCCTAGGTGAGTACGGACTCCACCCAAGCAGAGGTGAGTGACAGTCCACCCCAGCACCCACTAAACATTAGACCTTTGGTGGACGTGCAGATCATGTCTTTATTGCGTCCGTCATTCCAAGACCAAGTCTGGACAACTGCACAATGTGCAAATTAGGTCCGCTATATGTCTAATTAGATAATCTCTGTTGGACATTATACAGAGGTCTCTGGACGTCTCTTTGTTGATGACTAGTGTTTTTGTGTGTGTGTGTGTGTGTGTGTGTGTGTGTGTGTGTGTGTGTGTGTGTGTGTGTGTGTGTGTGTGTGTGTTTGTGTGTTTGTGTTTATCTCTCTCAGTCCTGCTGTAAACCGCTGGGGTACCTGAGCTACATCTCTGGAAGTGAGCATTCGTACAGAGACGCTACGGAGTACTATGCAGAGGCTTGGAGGTACAGTTACAAGGTCAACCCAAGCCTAGGTGAGTACGGACTCCACCCAAGCAGAGGTGAGTGACAGTCCACCCCAGCACCCACTAAACATTAGACGTTTGGTGGACGTGCAGATCATGTCTTTATTGCGTCCGTCATTCCAAGACCAATTCTGGACGACTGCACAATGTGCAAACTAGGTCCGCTATATGTCTAACTAGGTAACCTCTGTTGGACATTATACAGAGGTCTCTGGACGTCTCTTTGTTGATGACTAGTGTTTTTGTGTGTGTGTGTTTGTGTGTTTGTGTTTATGTCTCTCAGTCCTGCTGTAAACCGCTGGGGTACCTGAGCTACAATCTCTGGAAGTGAGCATTCGTACAGAGACGCTACGGAGTACTACGCAGAGGCTTGGAGGTACAGTTACAAGGTCAACCCAAGCATACAGTGAGGAGCACATGTATTTGATACCATGCTAAAACAGGAATATAAAATCATCATTTGACAATTGATCTTAATGCCTTAATTAAAAAAAAAATAGTAAAAATCAAACCGCCAAGGACACCAATTTTCTTTGTGATTGAAGAATGTATCGTAAATAGATAAATGTTTTCCTTAAATGCTAGGGGAAGGAATTATTTGACCCCCTATGTAACCCTATGGGAATTTAACACATAGGGTTAACATAGGGGCAGGCAGATTTTTATTTTTAAAGGCCAGCTATTTCATGGATCTAGGATATTATGCATCCCCATAAATTTCCCTTGGCCTTTGGAATTAAAATAGCCCCACATCATCACATATCCTTGACCATAGCTAGAGATTGGCATGGTGCTTTTTCCAGTTGGCCTATTAGCCTGTTGATTTGCATTGAGCTCAATGAGCATCAAACAGGCTAATAGGCCTACTGGAAAAAGCACCATGCCAATCTTTAGCTATGGTGAAAGGTATGTAATGATGTGGGGCTATTTTAATTCCAACGGCCAAGGGAACTTTATCAGGATGCATAATATCCTGAATCCATGAAATAGCTGGCCTTAAAAAATAAAAATCTGCCTGCCCCTATGTTAACCCTATGTGTTAAATTCCCATAGGGTTACATTGGGGGTCAAATACTTCCTTCCCCCTAGCATTCAGGAAGAACATTTATTTCTTTACGAAACATTCTTCAATCACAAAGAAAATTGGGGTGCTTAGCGGTTTTATTTTTACTATTTTTTTTAATTAAGACATTAAGATCAATTGTCAATTGATGATTTTATATTCCTCTTTTTAGGCAACTTTAGCATGGTATCAAATAAATTTTCTCCTCACTGTAGGTGAGTACAGACTCCACCCAAGCAGAGGTGAGTGTCAGTCCACCCCAGCACCCACTAAACATTAGACGTTTGGTGGACGTGAGGATCATGTCTTTATTGCGTCCG
>NC_085010.1:12347293-12349793 GCF_963854185.1 Sardina pilchardus | reverse complement strand
CTTTTCTCGGCATACACTGCATGCTCAAGGTGCAATAGTTTGCCAAGATGATGATGATGGTACAGCAACTTTGACTCAGAGTAAAGGTACTGAACATCATGACCCCCCTACATTCACCGTAGTGACCATATATAGGCCTTCCTCCAAGATGCTCGATACCCAAACTGCGCACCTAAGCACACACCCCCCCCCCCCGCTCCGAGGCTCTCTCTTTTTTGACCACATGTGTGTTTGCATCCCTGGCTCATATACCATGCATTAGTTGTGTGTAGTGCTGAATGTATTAGTGAAGCTGAACACCTTATCTGTGATATATCTGTATGGAAGAGACCCCTTATCACAAACCAATAAAATGTCCGCATTTGATTGACATTGATAAATAGATATATGTTGTGCTGAAATAAAGCCATTTCACTGCTGATCTCATCTGTGGCAAATCATTTCACTGACACCACCTGCTGTAGCGAATGTGATGCACCAGACATTACATTAAACTACATCTGGCTGATGCTTTTTAACCAAAGCGACTTACAGTACAACATGGTAAAAACATGTTTAAGCCTTTATAAGAGCAATGCTAACAACAATAAACAAAAAAACACAATAAGTGCATCTATGAGTGCAATTGTCTGTAGGGGGAGCGCAGCTAGGAATGAGGGCCTCCTACTTGTACCTGTCAAGGTTAAGACAAGACATCCTTAGAATCTGCCATTCAGACACCTGTATTGGCCAAACAGGCCTTGATAGAAGAGTCACCGCAGGTTTTGTGTGAACTGTTGGCTTGTGGCACATGTTTTAGATACAGGGGATGACAAACTCATTGGGGATATAAATCATATGACCTGTTCCATGTGTTGCCAGGAGAGGGAAGAGAGCCAGGGATAGGAAAAAGTGTATTTTCTAGGAAAGAGATAATAAGGAGGCATGCGGGCGGAAGCTGGAGAGCAAGCTCCAGAAGACCAACCTAAGAGATGTGTGGTTGGGTATGAAAACCATAACAGGATTTAACATGAAGGAGGGAAGTCTTGATCGGGCAAATGAACTGAACATGTGTTTCAGCTGATTCAGTACAGGGCACTCCGTTGCGTCCCCCAGCTACACAGACCCTGTATCCTCCACACTCATACTATGGGGGTCTCTCTCAGTATACATCTTTATACACTTCCTTCCTCGGTCCTCGTTCCCACAGATCTAGACAACCCTGGAGGACCGAGCATCGAGGAGAGAGGTTGAGAGGCACCCTGTGTTCTCTTGCAAGCCACTTCAGTGGTTGTAGCTTAAGATCACTGCCTCTCCCCATATCCACCATCCCTCCCACCATGGACATCACCTGGTCAGGCTGAGCCAACATCATACCCCTCCCCCTCCATCCCTCTAACATGATTGTCTGTATCCAGGGGCCAGGTGAAGCTTGGCGGTATTCTACAACACCTTTTTAGCCAGGGGAGGGTGCTTATACTGTAGAGGACATGTTGCCTTGTTCTAGTCCCGAGAAATACTTTTCCATCTGCCCTCAATGACTATAGACTGCTTGTCTTAACATTGTACATCATGAAGGTACTAGAGACTGGTCTTGGCCCTCTTAAGATCATAGATGACCTGCTACTTGGACCCATTACAGTTCACATACTGACCAGGGCTGGGTGTCATGCCACAATCTACCTGCTCCGCAGAACACACTCTCACCTGGACAGGACTAGCGGCACTGTGAGACACCTCCACAACCTCATGGATTATTAAGTGCATAACTGATAGACCCCAGGTTGTGCAACTGAAAGGGTGTGTGTCTGGGCAAATGGTCAGTGGTGTAGGAACACTACAGGGGAGTATGCTGTCCTTTCTTCTTCACATTACACCTCAGCCTTCAAGTATAACTCTGAGTCATGTCACCTGCAGATTATTCAGCAGTTGTGGGGTGTATCAGTGATGGTGGGGAGGCAGAGTAAAGGCAACTGTTGGACCACTTTGTGATATGGTAGAGGAGCAACCACCTTGTCTTGTATGTGGCTCTGCACTTACCATACTCATCCCTCCACTTCCATCATGCCTCTTAGTACTAGAATTGACTGATTCAGTGGTACAGTATTCCTATCCCCTGCTTAAATATCATCCTACAAATACCTGGGTGTAAACTGACAACATACTGGACTGTAACTATGACACAGAGGATGTCTACAAGAAGGGTCAGTACAGACTGTATGTCTTATTTAACTTGGATCCCATATTTACTAATCCAGGGTTCATGTGATAGGTCTGTCAGGCCTTTGTAGGTGTGACTATTATTTCATAATACACATGACAATGACAATAGGTTAATTTAACCTTGACCTTGTTGGTCCTAAACAGAGTGCAGTCAGTCAGTGGTCAGAACACATAAAAAAAAATCAGTGAGACTCCTTTAAAGAGGTTTTATTGTGCCTTAACTGATACATGGAAAGGGAAATAAGACCAAGTACTCAAGGCCCATCAATACAAATAAATCACAACACAATATCTTAAG